>NC_142775.1:27231388-27384132 GCF_988280905.1 Pimephales promelas | reverse complement strand
AGTCTCAAAGGATTCAGGTCTGTTGCTGTAGGAGAAGCTCTCAGTACAGCTCATCAGACTGATGTCTTTTGTTTTTCATCTGAAAGAGGGGTTTTGAGACCTTGTCATATCAGTTATACAGGCATTCTCCCCATCCTTTCCTCTGAACTGCGAATGCAAGATGGTGAGACGGTTTCTTGAGGTACATTGTCACCAGTATGAATGTGCCATCTGTTACTGCTGCAACAGACCCATGTGCGGAAGCAATAAAAATGATGTTCCTATATATTTCAGTGGTGATCACAATCCTGTTTTCTGATCACACAGATGGAAGGATAAAGCTGTGGGTCTATGGGTTAACAGCTGGAGGATTCATTCTCATATTATTCATAATTGCTCTGGCCTTTCTGTTTTGGTATGTATGCTATCAATTTAACAAACTCATCATTTAATGGAAATACAGAACCTGTTTGAAAACAGTCTGTGATTCTTTATGACAGACATTACACATGTCACCTATTTGCAGTGTTGGGAGTAACGCATTACAAAAGTAATACATTACAGTAACATATTCGTTTTTGCTGTACCACAGTAGTGTAAGGCATTACTAATCAATTTTCAGTAATATTTTACTCGTTACATGTTCAGTGAGGCTTGTATTACAGTTGTATTACAGTGTATCGTCTGCTTCTACTTCTTAAAGGCAACAGACTATGTGAAAGTTTTAAAGCAGTCTTTTAGTGCCAGTTCAGAGCGGTCGCGTCTGTAACATTGTTTTTTCCTCATAATTGCGAACACGAAAACTAAAATAAAATGAATATTTTAAGTTCTATGAAGACTGGAGAGCCAACCCTTCCTCATCCGATTTGCGCAGTGTAATTAACAGAATTACAAAAAATATATTTTGCCTCCTATTTTTTTGTCACGCATGAATGTGTCTTTTCCCTAATATTAAAAATAAAACATAGACTGATATTTGTCTAATGTCTGGAGTCCTTTAAGGAAGTAGCCTATATACGTTTCAATACATGTATTTTCTGAGAATTTTTATTTCAAGTTTTGACTGCAAATGTAATGTCCATAATGCTGGACTTCCCCAATTTTAAATAATTTATCCTCGACTAGTTTTGTGGTGTAGGTCCACGTATTTTATAATGATAACTTCAAATAATACTAATAGCCTAATTTAAAGATAAGGCAGCATTGGATCTGGACGGTAAGGAGAATAACGCTGGAGTTGGAAGAGGTGTGTCGCGATTCTGTAGGTTCGTGGATCTGAGTCGTGTGGCGAATCGCGATTACGGTTTCATATTGCATATCGTTACAGCCCCATAAAGTTAAGTTCTACTTAGTTATTTTGGTGAAAGTAACTCAAAAGTAATACATGAGTAATGTAACGCATTACAATTCTGGGACAGTAATATTGTAAGGTAATGAATTACTTTTAAATAACAGTAACTAGTAATACCTAATGTATTACAGTTTGGAAGTAACTTGCACAACACTGCCTATTTGTTAACTTTATTAGTCTATGCTGTTGCTTCCATCTAGTGGCACTGTGTAGAAATACAATGGAGGGCAGTACTGTATATACATGGAAATTCATTGATCTTTCTTTGTCTCCTCCTCTTTCTAACAGCAGCAAACCATCCAAACAGAGTAAAAGTGCATCTCCGCCATCGAAGCCCTTGACTCTGGCCTATGATGGGGATGTGGACATGTGATCAAGCTCTCGGTGACTGTACATTCAAAGCACAAGCTGCGTACAACATTTTCAAATGTTTATCTTTCCAAGGCACCCTTTGGATTTCCCAAAAAAGAAAAAAACAAGGAAGAGAGAGAGACGAGGAGTAACATACATAACATTTGCAGAATCCACAAAACATTGTATGTGAGACTGCAAGGACAAAGGTTTCGGATCAGTCGTCATTGTGAAAATTGTGACATTTAAAGAGAGGACGAGACACAGCTGACATTCCACGGATCGGAGGACTTTGACATTTTCTTGCCGTGATTTTTCTTACATCATAAAAAAAAAATAAAAAAAAAATAACACAAATTCAAGTTGTGCCGAATCTATTGTATTAGTCGCATTAAAAGCCTAGTTCACCCAAAAATGCAAATTGTCATCATTTACTCGAGCTCATGTTGTACCAAACCTGTATGACTGGTTCATTAACGATTCATTTTCAGGATTCTGAAAAAAAAACTCAACTGAATCAATCAATTCATTGAAAAGAGATTACTTAAAATAACTATTTGTTCATGAAAGTCATTGTGAATGTCAAGCCTCACAGTGAATAATGACTTAAATTGAGCACAATGTTATATTATGACTGAGAAGTCTTGGAACATAGTGTACTTGTATTATTCCATAATAATAATGCTTTCATTATGCTTTTACATCACGTCCGTCCTTTTTGAAGCTTGAAATTCCATTAGCAATAACAACTGGTAGGCCTACATTATTCAAATTTCTTCTTTTGTGTTCCACAGATGAAATTAAGTCATTCAGGTCTGGAACAACTTGAGGGTTTATAAATAATGACAGAATTTTCATTTTTGCTTGAACTATCCCTTTATGGCGATGTGACTTTTTATCAGAGAACGAGAAAAGACTGATGTGTTATGCACTATATTAGTGCTTAGTCATTCTTTAGTTTCCTCTTGATTTATGTTCAAACAGATTTTCTAGTGTTTTTTCATTGTGATGCAAGGACTTTGCTGTAAACCGTTGTGTTCGTGTAGAGCGTCTCTGAACGTGTGTATGATCCGCACAGTAAACTAAAACAGCTCATTTCGACACCCCGAGAGGTTAGGGTGATGATCTGCCCGTGTGCTTCTTCAGCATGCTCCAGTTTGTCCTTTAACCTCCGTCTAGCAGTTGTAAAATTGATGAGGTCTGCTCCAACACCAGCGGGTAATGAACTGTTCCTGTGGCGTGCAGAAAGGCTTTTGAAACTGGCTTCCTGCAATATCCTGTGTTTAGGGGAACTCATTTAGTACAGATACAGTGGACCAATGCGTTTATGTAGTCTGCATGATCATTACACCGGGAGAGGTGCTTCAATGCTATGAATGTTCATCATTTTTTTTAATAAAGTACAGGTGCTGGTTCTGTATTTTAAAAATATCCCTGCTAGTTCTTTTTGCTTTATTGACTGACTTCTTGCTGACATAATTGTCTTGACTATCCGTTTCAAGACCTACAGTGTCAAGGTTCGCTTCGTTCCTTGTACTGCCACGTGGAAAACTTAAATCTCAATAACATAACTTGTGGAACCTCTGCTTAACGTGGTCTTGTTCCACTGAAAGAATGTATTCTGTGTGTGTTACATACAGTGTAAAAACAATTCATTAAGCTATGACAGCACATGTTTTTACATTGCTTTAACCCAAAATGAGTTAAGCCATTTTCAGTTATACAAGATTCAACTCCTTTTATAGTCAGTTTAATTTGATTTAAGTTGAAATAACTTAAACATCCAAGTTGATTGTACTTAAAAAAAAAAATAAGGCAGCAACTTTTTTTTCTTTTCTTTTTTTCGTTTTCGAGTGTTTCTGCTGCCGTACAGTACATGTGATATGTAAGTGCTGGCTGGTTAGTCTACAGAACCGAACCATTCCAGTTCCTGTATGTTTGAGATCCATCCGGATGATCTGCTGCTCAAAAGGCTTTTGGCGTATTTCTAAATCCACTGATGTGAGAAGCTAAAATGTGTATAGCTTATAACAGGTTTATTTATTTATACAAACTCTGGAAATAAAAAAAAAATGGCAATATATATTTATTTTGAATCCCAATTGTGCATATGCATGCTGGATTGATTTTGTCATACACTGGATTATTCCAAAAGTGGCCTTGCATTTTTATGGAAACGTGCTCCTTTAGTGACAAAGTCAACAGTGTGTTTTGTTTGTTTGATTTACTTGGTTTTTATTTGTTGCCCCTTAGAATTGACTTGTTTACATGGCTTCTTCTTATTATTATTCTTCAATTTGCTATTTATGTTCAATTTGCTCTCAGCACTACTGTATATACAGTTGCCTGTAAAACACTGACCTTTAGTTTACATAGTACTTTGTTTTAATTGTGTGTACTTGAAGAGTTGACCGAAAATGCTAATAAATTGTGATACTCTGTGGGAAAAGTCGTCGCTCATATGTTAATTTTGCATCAAAGATTGATGGTGGTTTCAGCTGCTTTGACAGAAATAAGACACCAGACACCAGACACCTTTTGGTCTTTTAAATCATACCTAATATATTAACTAAGCGCACATATAATAAGACAGTCCTAAAACAATTGTCATGCTCTTTTACTGATGGTGAGCTATTTTGTAATACCCATCATAAACAAACAGATGGCGCAAGATGGAAATTTAGATGAAATATGAAAAAACAGTGCAGTCTCATCCCAAGACGTCATTTAACTGACGTCTTGGGACGTCTTTTGACCATACGTCAACATCCACCTTTTTGGGGTACCCTTAAACGTCGGTTAGATGACGTTTAAAAAGAAAACAGAATTTAAAAAGACAGTTATATCAGTGCTTCCACAGAGGTGACTGGTAACGCACAACACTTATACTAGGATTAGTCAGTAGCTTAATAATGCCATTCTGAGAGCTATCCAGTCGACCAATAAATGTGTACTGTACATTAGATTTCTCAATAAAGCATGGAAAGTGTTGACTCTTGCAGAACTAGTCACTTGCACTACACCACTACACAGCAAAATCCGCATACAATCATTATAGGCCACCTGAAGCTTATGTTCGGTGGCCTTTTTAAACTTAACCCACAGTGGGGCTGTGTAGAGTGGCGTACAGTGGGCTTGAAAAAGCCTTCTCTTAACAAAGTCAGAACACATATGAAATTTTCTTGCTAACATGTTAGCTTGAGCATAAAGCATACGACACTGCCTATACATGTCATCATCATCAGACAATTGATCTGTGAGAAAGGGCCCCAGATATTTTGTTTTTTTACAATTACTCAGGGCTTTGCCTGATAAATAAAACACTGGAAAATTGAGGTCTTTATCCCCTTTTGTTCTGCATATCATGACCATACTTTTCTTTGCATTATACTGCACATCTAATTTGAGCCCATAATCAGAACAAATATTCAGCAACTGTTGAAATCCAGCACTACTAGGAGAGACAATAGCCAGATCATCGGCATACATAAAATCCTACCCCTAAACCTACCCCGTCACCTAACTAACGTTAAAGGTAAAGCGTCAGTTGTATGACGGCCCGGGATCGTCAACTAATCGACGTTTAAGGGTACCCTAAAAAAAAGGCGAATGTTGACGTATGGTCAAAAGACTGTTTATGAAGACTTGGGATGAGACTGTGTTAGAAAAACAGAAGAAAAAAATAGAAACAGTCATGTTATTTTACAGATAACATAAGAGAATAAACAACGCATTCTCACCCCAAGGCGTCACCTTTGACCATGCTTCAATATTTGACGCTTTAGGCGCCCTTTAGCGTCAGTTACATGACGCGATCCTACGGCGTCATCTAACTGACGCTATAAAGGAAAAGCGTCAGTTAGATTTAGGACAGGTTTAGGTCTGGGGTGGGGGTAGGGTTACACGCGATCCTAGGGCGTCATCTAACTGACGTTAAAGGGCGCCTAAATCGTCAGATATTGAAGCGTGGTCAAAATGCTTGCCAAATGTAATTGTGCTGAATATCCATCTTTACACAGAACTGAATGTCTTCACCATCAGATAGGCTACTTCCACTCCAGGATGTTGAATCGGTTAAATCTTTTGTTTTATCAGTTTGTATTAGTAAAGCCTGTCATTTCTGTTTAAGGATGAGATGAATTTAAGCAGACTTGTCAGTACCACCTAGGGGACACGTCTGGGTGGTGTGATTCTGTCAGGCTTAATTTTTCCATTAAGCCCTAATAATTCTGCTGAAGATTTCCCATGAATCTTTGTGGGTTCTCTCATTTTAATCATAAATTTCCATTCACCAGTAGCCAAATCGGTTAACAAGTTTGACATGATCAAACTGACTGAGAAGTGAATTGCTTTATCTGTATCTTGTAGCCTAATAAAGAAAATGGTAAGAGGCAGATTAAAGATAGATCACTGAATTTTTTGCCTTGTTCTCTTTCCGTTTGTATTTGGATCTAGATGATGTGATGATGTGGCCCAGCCCAGATTAGTGCATAACCCTCCATCAGTGTTGATTTAAACTGATTGATAAAAACCTCTATTATTTACACAGAATATGTTTTGGCTTTAAGGAATGTCTTAGTGGCATTCAAGCCAATAAAAATGTTTGGTTAACATTTTAGTTTGCAACATATGCATAGTTTAGTCATAATTCTCACTATTAACTATTGCTTATTGCCTATTTACTATTGCTTATTAGTACTATTAACTAACTCCCAGAAGAAGGCATGTAGCCAATATTTGTCTTTATTGTTTTATTAATTTGTCTCACAGCCTTACTTGTTCTCAATTAATTAATGGTCTGCTTGTCTTTATGTGGCCTAGTTGAATAATTTAGTGTTTTGTGGCTTTACCATAGAGTAGGGGAAATCATGTTGTGTGCTGCAATTTTCCTTAGTGAAATTACACCGATGAGCGCTGGAGGGCAGCAATGAGCCGGGCACGTTATACTTTCAGTTATTCATGTCAGGTGGCATGTTGATGACTTGGTGTATGTTATACATGTGTGCAAAAAAAGTAAGAATTTTAAATTTAAAAATAACCTTGATTGATTTATTTATTTGTGTAGATTTATAAAATGAATACTCGGTGGTGAACAGCCTAATACTAAAACAAAATTATTATAGAAAGACATTAGTTTTCATTTAAATTGCTCCCTAGATAAGGGGAAATGGAACATATAATATAATATAATAATAATAATAATATAAATATAATAATAATATAATAATAATAATAATATAAATATAATAATAATATAAATCATATCAAAGGACGTGCGTCTTTAAGCCCTGCGGCTTTAAGGGAGTGGGCGGGGCCTCTTCTAATGGGCGTAGCTGAGTCTGTGTCTGGATTCTGGTTTGGATGTGTGCCACCACGGCCCAGCCAACGTCCCACTGTTCCCACTGGTCCCACTGGCAGTGTGAAAAATATCGGATAGAGGTGAAGGTAAGCTGCTGCACACTTCTGCTTTATCCGTGTTATTATTAGGCCACTAGCCATGTTTCCATCCACTTGTCAATCGAATTATCTGAAATTCGGTTAAAAAACTCATGCGGATAAAGCTGGTGAAAGTGTGTTTCCATCCAACGGCTTTAAAGCAAATCAAAACCTGTGCGTAATGACGTCACATGCTGTTTTGCGATCAAATTGGTATATCGAATTGATTTGAGACATTTTAAGGTGTTTCCATTAATTTTCGCACTTAAGTTTTGTTAAACAAAACGGATCGCGCCATCTACCAAAAAATGATCAATATTTCACAAGTTGAAGGCTAATAATGCTTATGTGCCAGCTGATAGCGACATTTGAATGGGATCATGCGAGGCGGTTGTTGTATTCGCCTCACAACCGCCTCGCTATATATATATTATCCTGCTTATTACATATAAATCAACCAAATAAATAAATCAATAATTTGACACAAAATATTGACTTAAAAACGAGTTTATTGATTTAAAACGAGTATTGCTTCTGCTAAAGAAAATAGTCTGTTCCGTCTCTGAACTGCGTCCATGGCAACGGTGTGTTATACTAGAAGCGCCGCAGTCTGTTAGAAATAACAGACCACATTCTACATTAAAATTCAACCAAGCCACGTAAAAACAAGCAAAACTAACCTAAGAAAACAGCGACTGCGACGCTATAAACATTGCTATGATGCGCACATTCAGTGTCAGTCACCTAAAGTTAGAAATATTGATGGGAGCGAGTCAATGAACCTGTTGATGAGCAATAAATCTCATCATGCTAATCTGAAAGTGATTTACGGGACAATGATATAGCTATGTCTGAGATTACTGTCTGACGCTTAACTAATAGTCTCCATTCATAAACGCAACACATTTTTGTGTGACTTTTTATTCGTGCCATAGATTTGAGATTTTACATATTTCATTGTGATTCATGGTAAGCACAACAATTGAGACTGAACTACTTTACATTCCCTATTATATCTTATTAGTTTTGTCCCATTTTGTTTAATAATTTCAGACTGTGTTAAAGTTGTGTAAACATTTGGCCATCACACATCATGTGTCCTGAGAAATTACACCTGCTTCTGTTCTGTAACCCAACTACTAAAGTTCAATCCATTGTTCTATAGGCTACCATAACCCTCTCAGTTTGATAGGCTATATATAGGCTATATATATATATATATATATATATATATATATATATTACTCAAGACTTTTTTTCAGAAAATGCAAGAACAATCCAAGTGAAAAAATCTACATAAATATAAAAATAAGTTTCAAATACTGTTAAATTCAAGATAATATTAACAGCAGTTAGATACAGATTAGGTAGATTAGGTACAGCAATTGAATTAAGTAGCCTAATCAAATATAAATGAACACTGCATAATCAATCTTCACTGTATAAATGAAATATAGATGAATCCTTATTAAAGTTACTAAATGTATTCAGTCAAGAGCATTTAGTTATTTTTTTGCAGAGTCTGTTTGATTAACATTATGCAGCAGGCATATTAAGCTGCTGTCACTTTAAGACGAAAGCACGAATCCGATATACTGATACTGTCATGAATTTTATTTCTCCACTGTTTACGTTCACTTAAGACATAACCGACTATATTTACTAGGATACACACTCGTGATGTATGTCTCGAGATCGGTCTTGGTCTCGGTCTTGTCACAACCATGACGGTCTTTGGTCTTGGTCTTGTTTTGGTCTCAGACCTCTCAGTCTTGTCTAGGTCTCACTGTCTCAGACCGACATAGTGGTTGGGACTCGGAAGATTTAGCAATACAATACTAAAATATCCACAACGATATCCGCAACGGATTGAAGCGAGCGTCCGAGTGAAGACAGTGCAATGAAATTTATTTTTTGGCTCTAACTTGATTACAATTAAAGACCATTTTAGTCGCTTCTCATTAAGTTGCATATGCGAGTGATTTACTCACCTAAAATAAAATATAAAAAACTTTTGATGTCATTCTAAACCTGTACATTCTGTATAACATTAATGAATATATTTTAAAGTGCTTTCCATTGACTTCAATGTATGGATAAAAAAAAAAAACTTCATATTTATGAATTTGGCAGACACTTTTATCCAAGTGACTTACATTGCATTCAAGGTACACATTGGGTGATTCAGAACCCATTTTATCATTCTAAAACATCAGTTGTGTGTTTCAGCCAATGAAAACCATGGCAGGTCCGTTCAGATCACTTGTGCAAGATTATCCGAGATACCTCAAATCATTCGAGCTCTTTCTGGAGCGCTCATCGGAGCACCAGTGCATGCAGGACTTCATTCATAATACACTACCAGACATACTGGCAAGGTGCTTCACCCTTCTTGATAAATGTCATATTTTATTCATTTAGCCTGTCCTAGCTTTGTAATACAGAATGTGCCAGCAGATTTAACAATGACATGATATAATAATATTATCTTGCCCTTATTATATTCTCTCTCGCTCTCTCTGCAGCATTGGAGGGGGAAGACCTATTCTCAATGTAATAGGAGTAGGGAGTGGAGCAGGTACACATTTAATTATAACTGAATTATTAACATTCTGTTTATATCATTCATATATCAAATGTGAATAACAGAGTTCTCAGTCATTCAGATTCATCTCATTTCCAGGTGAGATTGATCTCGATATGTTCACTCAGCTACACCTTAAACATCCACATGTCAAATTCAACAACGAAGTGGTGGAACCAAGCAGTGACATGCTGCACAAGTATAAAGGTACCAAACATGTTATTGCTGCTCATTAAGGTTAAATCATATTATACTCTTTTATTAACTCTACCAGTAAATGGCTATTTGTGCTGTTTTTCTTTCTTTAATTCTTTCTGTTCAGTTCGGGTATCAACCACTCCAGGTCTTGATCACATTAACTTTGTGTGGAATAAGATGACAGCGTCTGAGTTTGAAAAACACTGGCAAGAGAAAAACTCTGGGGAAAAGATGGACTTCATTCACATGATACAGGTTTTGACTTTTTCATTCATTTTATCGACTTTAATTAAAGTTATATTGATAAGGTCTGTGTATCAAAGATGTTTTGTTATGTTTGTAGAATATTAATATCAATCTGCTTAACAGATGCTGTACTATGTCAAAGATCCAGAGGCCACCGTTTCATTTTTTCGGAATCTTCTAGAAAAAGATGGGAAACTCTTGATCATTCTGGTGTCAGGTACAGTTAGGGTTGGGAATGTAAAATCGATTCTAATTCTGGAATGGGATACTTAAAGTGAGGTATCAGATGCTTGTCAATTCCTGTGTGCAGATTTTAATGTGGTTTTAAACCATTCAAGTGCAAGAGAACTCGGCACACATCCAGAGTGTGCCCTAGGGGTGAAACAGTACACAAAACTGATGGTTCGGTTACCTCAGATTTGAAGTCATTTCTGAACTTCCATTTCTGAACTTTGTTCAGTTGAGGCTATTAATTTTTGTTCATGGTATTCAGCATCAATAGAATGTTTTGTATTAAGACAGAATAAATAATTTTGATATCTATTTTTTTTTTTTTTTCATATTCTGTTGAAGGAAAATAATGACCTTAGTTTTGCTTCTGCTCTTCATAGGCGAGAGTGGATGGGGCAAATTATGGACAACCTTTAAACAACAGCTCTGTAAAACTGAGATCAGCCAGTGTGTCACTACAGGAGATATAAAGACCTTCTTCGATTCTGAGGGCATCCCCTACCGTAACTATGAGCTTCTGTCCCAGATGGACATCACAGAGTGTTTCACTGAGGGAGACCCGGTAGGAGAACTGCTGCTGGATTTCCTTACTGAGGTGATAGAGTTCAGTAAGAATGCTCCTGAAGACCTGAAGAAAGGAGTGCTGGACTTACTGAGACATCCTGACTGCAGTAGAGAGGTGGACGGCAGGATCATTTTCAACAACAATCTGGGAGTATTAGTGGTTGAGCCATAGATATAAAGCAGTAGCTACATATATATATATATATATATATATATATATATATATATATATATATATATATATATATATAAAGCAGTAGCTTTATATCTCACCTCCACAAGGCCTTTGCAGTTAAGATTCAGTCTAATACAGTGGTTCTGAGCCTTTTTTACTCCAAGGCCCCTGATTGTCCTCAACAATATTGAAAGGGCACATGACTTAGTTAGTTACTACAGTTATTTATGATTTACTGGATGAGGATAAGGATTTTACCTCAATTTTAAAATGTCTACCTCCTAAAATGTTTTAGAGCTTGGCTGTGGGAAACTAAAAAAAAATAATAATTATTAAAAATGTCTATCAACAAGTTGTAAGAATTTGTTATTTATATAATTTTTCCAGGTCTAGAAATCACACTTTTAAAAATGAGCATATCTAGGTTTGCAAGTCCAGAGTGGGTGAATTAAAATAAGAAATGTCTTTTCCCCCTTTTCCCAGCTTTCTGTTCCCCCTGCTCGTCTTGTCACAATGGGGGGCAGGGCTTTTAGTCGCTCTGCTCCCCATCTTTGGAATTCCCTCCCTCCAGATCTTCGTACCCTTGACTCATTTAATGTTTTCAAATCCAAACTCAAAACTCTGTTGTTTAGACAATCATATTCCGTCTGACCCATATCACACCAATGCTGTCTTGCCAATTTTATTGTTTTGTTTTAATGTTTTTTTTTTTTTATCTGCGTTGTACAGTGTCCTTGGGTGTCCTGATAAGGCGCTTTAAATAAAATGTATTATTATTATTATTATTATTATTATTTATTTTTTTAACAATGTCTAATTTTAAAAATAATTAACTTGGGGCGTAGTCTGGTTGAGAATCACTGGTTTAATGGAAGTACAAAATATCTGTATTTTCACATTTTATTAAAATAATCTGTTTTTTATACTGATTTTCAACACAGATAATGAGAAAAGTAAGCATATATTTTTAATGCATTCATTAAAATACTGTCTCCTCATTCTAGGCACCTGCTGTTCTAAAGCCTGTTGTAATATTGTATCAATGATATTGATATGGGTGAAAAAACAGGATAAGGAAAACTATAGAGAACAGTGCATAGTTTAGCCTGCATCAACATCAAACAAAGCTGTTTAAATGAAGGCTCTGTAGGTGACTGGCGGTTCATATGCATAAAGAGACCTTGTAGCACAAACTCCAGTATGAGTAACTCTGCTTTGTGAAACTTACATGAGCAGCAAGAAGACCTTTGTATGTTGACTTATTAACTTTATCATGACATAAATGAGATTGTATTGTTTGGTGGCTAGTTGTGTTGTTGTGACCTTATAGATCATATAGGTTTGGAGAGATGTTTAATATCTAACCAGACAGGACAAAGGTTCGAGGTTAAAGATAAATGCACTTCTACTACAAGTATGTTCCCCTTCAAGTGAACTCGCACTGCGTCATCGTTGTGAAACATTGGAGAACGCCCCCAGCGTAGCGCGTCTGAAGCATGAATGAAATCTGTCCAATCCTGATTGGTGCTGCGTCATGGCATAGTAGATGACGGCATAACCGGAAGCTACAAAGGGACGCCCAGAGCACACACACATCAGCTTTCTGCTCTTCAGCAAGCGCTCTGTGTCAAACTGTATGTCCTATTTGGTGTTGTTTGTCCCAAAATAATTGCAATATAGAGTGGTTCGGATCTCGCGTTTGCCGAGGCAGCGTGTAGATTACAGGTCTTTGCAATTGATTGTGTGACTCTGATCTAGGCAGCGTGTAGATTACGGGTCTACAATGCAATAAGATTCTGTGTGGGCTTGAGGGTGCTGGCTGTGTTCATTGAGAAATATTTTGACGCACAAAGCCGTGCGTTTCAGCCTCGCGCCCGTTCTCTTTCTTCTCGAGAGATGAAAGCCATATTGTAAATGACTCGAATCTCGCGTTGCCGAGGAAGCGCGTAGATTACGGGTCTACAATATAAGGGACACACAATCTAGGAAATAATACTGTTTTGTGCGAGACATTCACGTCATCTCCTGAGGATGCTGGTGTTTATTGAGAAATATCTCGACGCGTAGGCCTACAGAATAAATTGTGCGCTTTTGAATGTTTCAGCCTCGCACGTGTTGACTTTATTCTCGAGGGATGAAAGCCATATCGTTATGGCTCGATTCTCGCGGTTGCCGAGGCACCGTGTAGATAAAGAGATGTGAATAATATTAAAACAGTATTGTTGGTGATATGGCCGAATTTAATTCTGATGAATTATGGAGAGCAGCGAACGTCGAGAATCGTTTTAAATTTTTTCCTGCGCTTCCCTTTTTTTAAGACCATAAGAAACAAATGAAAAAAAAAAAAAAAGATATTTTATTCCTATGTTATGCCAAGACCTCTGTAGTGGACACCAGGACTCGATTGTTAAAAAAACAAATGACATGAAAATATCTAGACGGCCTCCCGTGGCAGGTCCCTCTAAGGAGCAATATTTTACCTCCGGCCAGAGCAATGGAACCCGAGACGTTTTATTTGGTTAGCTACTACCTGTGATGGGTGTGCCTTCCCTTTGTGTTTGCTTGCAGTATTATTGTAAAGTAACTTGAATATTGTCTTGTTTCTGCCAATATTTTAATATTTTTGCCCCACATGACCAAAAAACATCATATTAAACCGATGTGAATAACTTTTTAAAAGGGTCAAATTAAACCAAATGCTGTACCAAAGAAACGTGTCTCTGATGAAATTCAGCCATGCTGTAAAACAAATACGTTTAGACAAGCCTGCCTTGAAAATGTCAGGATCAGACATTACAGCTTTGAATCTGGAGAGAGAGAGGTCTTTGAAGACTGCAGAAACGACAGAATTTAACCAGCTGCTCACACCTTTATCAACTTGTCCAGAGAATTATCAATGTCTGACATTGTTACATTCTAACGTTGCTTACTTTATTCAATAATTTGTTTGATGGTTAATTTATTTATATATATATAAAAAAAGATTGTCAAATCTCTACCACCATGAAAAATCAGAAAGAGCTTTATTGCCAAGTATGCTTACACATGTAAGGATTTTGTCTTGGTGACAACAAGCTTCCACAGCACACAGCACAGACAGAGCAGCGACATGGACAGATTTTTTGGCCAGAGGCTAAAGACTACAGTCAGTAGTAGGGGCAGCCCCGCAGTGCAAATTACCAACAATCTCCACCCAGGCCTCCTTAACCAAATGATCTCAGCTTACCAAAGTGTCAGGTGAAAAATTTAGGCTACTTTTGTGAATTCAGTAGCAAGTGTAAAACATGTTTAGCCTATATCCATACAAATGAAAATCATTGAAGTCAGCATGAAACAAAAGTTAAAATAATCTTTTCTTCCCATATCGTGGCATATATCTGAGTAAAATGGCTTCTCTAACAAAAAATAATGTTGGATGGGACTTGGTTTTGTTCTTCGGGAATTGATTGGATGATTGTTGCTAGTGCTTCGATCTCTTGTGAGTGACATGTTGTCCTGCCCTTGTGCAAAGAAGAGAAGAGATGTTGCTTTGATTAAAGATTATGGGGGCACTTATTACAATATATATATATATATATATATATAATGTGCACATGCGCTGATAGTATATCTGTAATTTAGTATTTGTGCTTGATGATACATCTTTGCATCATTTATGTATTCAACATGCAGCCTGAATCAATATTTTCATTTAGTTTCATCAATTTGTTATATGTGACTAATAGATGTGTCATTGTATAACATGCAATAGACGTTTGGTGTAATAATATATAAGTAAAAATTTTGTAAAACTGAATAAAGTTCAAATGTACAGTTGTAAATCACCAACTGGCCATACCAATGCTACAGAAACCATGCAATATTGTACTGTATAATTCAAATGTATGAGTAAATAGAAAACAGACCCATTTTAGTGCATTTAATGTGCCGTGACAAGCATTTATCCGTTCCTTTGTCTTCTTTAGTCTGAGAAAGTTCTGCCGAATGTTGACAGTGATGGTCAGGGAGTCTTCAGAGGTCATTCTCCCAGCAGGGGCTAAACACTTCATCTCTGGGGTATGGATGAATGAGCACAGTTGTTCTGGAATGAATGGAGTGTAACCTGTCCATATGTTTGCATATGGCTGTGATCTGGCAGAAGTGAGATTATGATGTTTTCCAGCAGGTGGCGCTGTAGTTTTTCCAAACATTGTACGAACATGATTTGTCCAAGTGAGGCCAAGCATTCATGCTGAGCACGGTGTCCATGCCCCATTTGTAGTCGGTATACAAGGGTATGGGAGGATGCTCATTCTGATATCATGCCTTCACCCAAAATCACAGATGTATTAGTAGAAATGATGTGAAGAATTAGACAATAAGAACAGCACCTGCCACTAGTTTAGCCGAGTTTCCCCAGTGCTGCACAGATTGAATGAGAGTAATTAATGAATACAATATATCCTAACAGAAAAAAAACGACTGAATTAAGAAGTTTGAATTGTGACACAGATGAATAAGTGCATATGTGCTCAGTGGTCGACTACCAAGCATAATGAATTTTAAAAGCTATATTGCATATATTGTTCCCTAACATTGTAACACACACCTGTCCCCTAAAAGATAGTCACCCTAATTTGTATTTACCTCAGTGACCTCACTGACACGTTTTGAGAAACAGACAGGTGCATGTTGATAAAACAGTGCTGGGATCTCATCTCATTGGCTGATATATATATATATATATATATATATATATATATATATATATATATATATATATATATATATATATATATATATATATATATATATATATATATATATAAATATATATATATATATATATATTTTTTTTTTTTTTTTTTTTTGCAAAACTTTGTACTCAATAATATATTAATAACCCGAAACATTTAATTCTTTTTTATTTCATTTTTATTGAAATGTATTTTATTGAAATTTCTTATTTCGACTTCACTTGCTTTACTAAAGATGCGAATGCTGCTAAATGTTTCAGTTTCTACATGATGTTCAATGTCTAAATGTATTTTAAATGTACTAAAGCATTTTGTGCACCGATATAGTCTATATATATATATATATATATATATATATATATATATATATATATATATATATATATATATATATATATATTAGACTATGATATTAAAATGTATTTAGTAGAGTAAAAATGCATCATGTATATAATACAATAAGTATGCTATATTTTATTTTTATATATATAACGGGAGTTATATATGTAACGGGAGTCCCTGCTCTGTCTCTTTTTACTGACCTGCAAAATGTTAAGATGTCTGCTGTAGATTATTAAGATTATTAATAAGATTATTAAGAAAATGTATTACTTTTCAAATGGTTACAAAAATCTTTCGAACTTACATTGAATTTTAAATATTACACTGAATTGATCTGTGTTCTGTTATCAACACTTACATCCCAGCCATGCTCGAATCTCATTGACAGTGAAAAAGGCCATTGTCCATTAATCCACGTTTAACTCGAACTCCTTCCTTCCCTCCTCCTTTTTCCTTCGATCATTCCTTTTCCTCCCCTCTCCCTCCTCTTTCATCACTCAGCACTCTTTACATCAGCCATTGTGCCGACTTAGACCTCAGCGAGAAGCCAGCGAGACATAAACTGCCCTTTCAATGTTTCAAACAGGCTTTAATAGGCAGAAACCGAAGCATGACCTTGAAATATGGCCTCCGATACAAATCTTGCAAATGGCCGCTGTGGCCGCGACGTATTTCATTCTGGGAAATTAGTGCTGTTTAGCAGCTGCGGTTATATAGTGCCTGTTCTGAGATGGCTATGAATGGTGACCTGCCTTTTGATTGATGATTTCTGCCTTCTGCCTCTATTACCTATTGGAGGACGCCAGTGAAATCGCACACTGATAAGCTAGTGCTTCCACACTCTAGTGCAGTTGGGTTCATGAACCAGCCAGGCACTTGGAAATGCTACAAGAGATTGAACAGTCGAAATAAGTTTTCCTGGATTTTTTTTGAACTCACACAATTCCGAGGCAGGAATTGTGTAAATTCATGGTGCCATTATCAAGATTAGACTTGGTTAGCTCATTAATCCAGAACAAGACTTTGGGATCACAAAAGAAAAGAAAACAATTTATTTCGGGATGGCTTGAATGAATGGGGGAGATTAACTGGGACTGCAATGATTTACGGTTTGTTAATAATACATCATGTTATAAAACGTTATTAATCGGATGGTTTAAATGGAATCATTACACACATTTTATTAATTAACCTAATTCATCTTTAGATTTCTATTAATGATAAATATCATTGAAAATCACTTCATGAATCATGTTACATTTTATTTAAGTGAATGAGTGATTTGCAGCCAAACTTAAGCAGGTTTTTTGTGTGTGTTTGAGGGCTGAGCGATAGTGCATTGCTGGAGTTAATTAACAGAAGCCATGAGGCAGCTCTCAAGGCAGACCGGTGTGTGTTGGCTTAATTTAGACTCACTGTCAGATGTTCGTTTAGTCAATATACCCTTAAAAAAAAGTCTTGTATAACAGGCCTTGTGCAGCATTGTTCATCGGATCGTTTTTCTTTTGAAATGACATTTTCATTTTCCCTCAGATTTCATTATACTCCAATTCGTTGGCATCATCTGTCCATCAAAACCAGTGTCTATTCAGGCGAAGTTTGGGTCAAATCAGTTTAAAAGGATCTTATATCCAGGGCTCCATTGCTTCAGCAAAGAAATGGAAGATCTGCTTCTTTCTTTTAATCTTATCGAGTTTAACTTTGGTTATATTAAAAACCATTACCATCATTTATCCATTCTGTGGATCTTAAATCCATTCCTCCTCATGGGACCCACGTTCAATTGTGCATACAAAATGAAGTTTGAAACTTAATACATTATTTGAAGTCGGGGGTCTCAGGAGTGGCTCCCCGCCTTAATAACATCTAATAAAGTTCCACTTCTCTTCGTTTTTTGATTCAGCCCACTATGTGCTTCCAGGAGGAAATTAATGAAAACTTCCATTAAAATGTCAAATGAGCCTGTTTGGATCTATATGACCTGTTTACAACTCCACTGAGGTCTGAGACAGCAACGTCACTTTCACACAATGAGATACAACAAAATGATACAACAACAATGAGATTTCACACAAAGTATTGTTAAAGGGTATAATCCCAAAATGACAGTGCACAAATAATTCATGACACTATATTCATGACAGTGTATTAATGAAATTATACCGATATTTTTATCTTGACTAATTAACTATTAATCTTGACTTAACTACAGTTACTCTTCTTGAATTAAATACAGTACAAACTCTTCAGGTGTGTGTGTGTGTGTTTCCCCCTTTAGCTAAGGTTATGCTTTATTTCAAGTACTGAGTACAATAATTACCAACATGAATACTGGTTTAGGGTTAGTTGCTTGTAATTATGCATGATTTACAGTTATTACTATAGTAGGTGCACTGTTAATTGTTTTGTGTGAAATTACAGTATATTCCAGATTAATAATTGCATTACAGTAATTTCGCAGTAGAACTTCTCTTCACATTTCTTGTAAAATCTACAATATCATAATGCATTTCTACAGTGCATGTATACTATTTTATAGTGTAATAAAAGAGTGTCACTATTGTTCTGTTTTCTATGTTAAGAATTGATGTGTGTGCATCATTAGGTGATTGGGTCATTAGGGAAGAAAAAAATCTTGAGTTGCATGATGATGTCACGCCTTTCAAAGATAAATCTCAGCAGCATAGTTTGACTAACTTAAAACCAGCAAATTAGCTGATTTTATAGTCTAGCTTGTCATTGATTTAGCAAGTGTTTTCATTTGTCACACTTTTGACTATAGGCTAGATCAAAAATTTGAAAATGAATATGAACTAATCAGCATTATGGTGACTTCAAAACAATTACTGTTCTAATATAATTTCGTACAATGGCATGGTTAAAGACAGCTTTATAATGTGAATTCAAAGAAGAGCAAAGTTACTGTGATGTCAGCATATCATTTTGCAGTTGATTAACAGTAATCATAAGAAAATGACCTGGCATCACTGTACGATTTTGACTAGTAACACTGTAAAATAAAGTGTAACCAAACATTTGTATTTAATTTTATTATAATTATTCCACCTAAGAGGTACATAAGTAAATTATTAGTATCTGTCCAGGTGTTTTTTTTTTTTTGTTTGTTTGTTTTTTTTATGCTGAGTTTCATTTTTTCATGAACTGTCATCCACACGTGGCTCAAAATATTTTCCATTCATCCACTCTCTCGTATGCATGTCGAGGGGTGTCAGCCAAAATGCACGTAACTTACTTCCTCGGTGGACTTGATCTCATTCCAGATGATCCATGTATCTTTTGCAGAGCCGGTGCTGTTGTATGTTTTACTGTAGCTCCCAGTGAGAAAGACATTATTCATCACCAAACGATCTTGCCATCCTCAAACAGCCCTATAAAACACAGAGTAATGAGGCTTCTGTGGCTGTTGTCAACCCAACACTGCTTTGTAAAGGATGACACAATTATACTTTACTAGCTCTCCGAAAATGCTGACAAGCTCCAGTTCAATAAAGCACAATTTCTTTTTCTTTTCAGCAGTCGTAGCTCAGAACTGGACATCTGTAATGTCTGTAATCCCCATGCCTTAGTAGAATTATAGAAATATTAAGACTGTCTTTATATCTAAACCTGCACTACAGAAAATGATGCAAACGTTTAATTTTCAAAATGGCAATGTCAACAGTGCTGCAATATTTAAATGTTAATGATGGCTACTTGACTGTATTGTAATGATATTTTACATGAAATCCTTCTTTAACCAAATTTTTACACTGGAAGCGTCATTAAGCATACCAAATGCATCTCTCCTTCATTTTAATGCCAGCCTTTATAGTAGATTCTGTGTGACAACTTATGTGACCTAACTTATGTACAAATGTTCATGTTTAAAATGAGATTGGCTTTACACCTTTCTCAATTTATTTATTTATTTATGCAAAAATTAAGATTTACTTGATTTAAGTAAATCACTCTGATTTAGGTCAATACATAGCCTAGTATAAATAAATGGCGCATGAAATACAGTATATCACAAACTTTAAAATGCAATAACATAGATGCATCAAAACAAGAATGAATACAGCGGAAAAAAAATGGTTTTGTTGTGAAATATTGTTACAATTTACAATCTAACATATTTTAAAATAATTCGTAACACTACAATAGTTTCATTTATAACATTAGTTAATGTATTATCAAATAACGTGAACTAACCATGAGCAATACATTTGTTACATTAACTTTGTTAATGTGAGTTAATAAAATACATCTGTTCATTGTTTGTGTTAGTTCACAGTGCATTAACTAATGTTAACAAATACAACTTTTGATTTTAATCATGTATTAGTAAATGTTGAAATTAACATTAACAAAGTTCACTATTAGTTTGTGTTAACTACGCAGTTAACTAATGAAACCTTATTGTATTACTCACTACAGCGAGATGATCTTTCTGCTGGGCCTTAGGCCTGTCGCACCTCCAACGGTGCCTTTGGTGGACTATGGTAGAGGCGTCCTTTTCTCTGAGGCAGGCCTAAACCAGACTGTGTACCACACGGTTTTACTGCTGCAGGGTCTTCAGCTGGGGACCACAGCTCATTGACATTTCGCCCCTTAACCCAGAACGTCTCATGGTGGCAGGACAGTGAACAGGGACGTCTCCCTGACACACCCTGCAGCAAAACCTAACTTACTCCCCAAGCCTTGTCTCGTCGTTTCAGCCAGATTCAGTGGCCTGCTTTCTCAGCTTCCTCAGAGAGCTCTTTGGTGGATCTGCTCAGTGGCTCCCCATTAGTCCCAGGTCCTTGAGCAGACGTTATATTGATCTGCCCACAAAAACTCTGGTTCCCACCTCTACCGGGTACAGCCTCACACTCCATCCACTTTCCCTGCATTCCGCAACCAGGTCTGCATACTTTGCCTTCTTTCTCTCGTAGGCAGCTTCCAGTCCCTCCTCCCATGGCACTGTCAGCTCGATCAGTATTACTGTAAAGTGTTACATGTTATTTATTTATCTATTATCAGTGTCGCATAATCCTACAGAAATCATTCTAAGATTTTGATTTGCTGCATTATTAATGTCGAAAACAGTTGTGCTCATACCTCATATTTTCAACTCTTTATTCGGGATTTGTATTATCAATTTAATGCATCCATACTGAATAACAGAATTATTGTTGTTATTTTTTTTTTAATCCTACTAAGCTCCACATTTATTTGTGTATGACATCTAGGTTTATAAATATGGGTAGGAAGTGAATTGATTTATATTTGTATGTATATAATTGATGTATATATTATTTTGGAAGTACATGCATTAATATCTCATTTGTACAAGGCAAGATTGCAAAATGTTGAGAATTGTAATGGTGGTATTTCGCTATAATGTACCAAAATTATGATAGAAGGTATTTTGAAAATCTTAATTTGAAGGTCTAATTATACTAGTGTATTTTATTGAATGGTAATCATGAAATTGGCGGGGTGGCAGTAAAGTTGATTGAACAACATCAAATTTGAATGCTAATGGCATGTTGCCATGCACCGTGGTGCCTGAAGCTTTTGGAGGTGATAGTAACGCTGGTAAACTTGTTTATTTATTGGAGGAATCGCTTGGTTCTCACTCTCCACTATCAGTGAGGCTTGTCAGCAGCGGAGAGAAGGTGATGCATGAGCCAATATGTTCACTAGGGAGAACCCAACATCGCACATCAGCATGGAAATCGGTTTCTCTTGAAAGAGCTCTGGGCTGTGCATACAGTTCTGAAATCACAGTAATCAGAGGTCAAAATCAGGCAGAAGTCTTCTGGAAGATTGTCCAGCGTTGTCGTACTCTATCCTATAAGATGGAAGGTGAATTGTATGCATTAGCAAAGTTGCTTTGAGAGTAGAAACCAGAGTGGAGTATCACTATCAAATCAGACCATCATTGCACCAATATTACAATTAGTTGTGACCTTTATCTCTACATTGCAAGAATTTGGCTAGTTATAAACTACCTTGCAGCATAGAAGAGAAATTATACAGTATTTAACAAGGGCCTTTTAAGTCCTGAAATCTCTATTCACTTTCATAAAAACAAAAATGTATGTTGCTATAATATAGCACTTAAAGTCCAATGATATATTAGATAAATAATAATGTGATGTTCTAGAGTATTTTAAACCTGGCACTCACAGGCAGACTTTTCTCTAGTTGGCTTGAAATCTAATTTTGTTTGTTTTGTTTTTATGCTGTGTTCTTCATTAGGGGCTCCTGGAGCCATAAAAAACATTAATTTGTTTTCTGATTTTGATTTTGAATTTGAATTTTTCTTTAAAAATTGTTGAAACCAGCAACTGCCATTGGAGCTTGCCTTTGTGATGAATCTCTTACCATCTGTTTCGTATGTACAGGCAATCCATGCAGTCTTGCTGTGAGGACATCGAAGTGAGACGTTACATTTTGTAAATCCTATGTCTGTATCAGCAAGCTTTTGTGTATTGGTGCCATCAACAAGTGCAGTAATTATGTCTGAATGACTTTAGTCCTTGACCCAGTTCAGATTTGTTATCATATCAGCCAGCTTGAAGTCAAGATTACATTAACTTAGTGAGAAACGAATGAGAGGAACAAGTTAAAGCCGTTTGACAAATACACGGAGAACCCTTACCCTGAAGCCATTTTGGA
This sequence comes from Pimephales promelas, assembly GCF_988280905.1. Taxonomy (NCBI): domain Eukaryota; kingdom Metazoa; phylum Chordata; class Actinopteri; order Cypriniformes; family Leuciscidae; genus Pimephales; species Pimephales promelas. The sequence goes on along the minus strand of NC_142775.1, from coordinate 27,361,273 downwards.
AAGCACTAACCCCCTGCAAGAAGAGGAGCAGAACTGGCATTAAATTCTTAAATTTCTGCTCTCCAGCCAGATTCCTACAGAGTTGAACACGGTTAATCGAAACCATGAACCTCTTTGGGCTTGGGGAAATCTTCTTGGAATTTTGATTCTGGATTTATTTTCTGCTAAATATGTACTGCTATCCTTAGGGTCTGATGTTTTGGAAAAATAGATGGCAGTGGGCACACATAACATGTGCCTGGGATTTGTTCAATCATCTCTGAACTTTCTTTTATCTGTCAAGGCTACAGTAGTGTGATGGTATACATTTGGAGAAAAAGTATAGAACAGTAGTGTTAAAATAGCTGTTCTTACTCATTTTAGGTCAATTCTATAGCATAGGTAAATGCTTTTCTGCATTAAGAACCTTTTTTTAATAACTAATGAATAAAAATCTTGTTGATAAGCTTTCAGAAGAAGAATGACAAAAAACGTTTGACCTCAATCTTCCGGTGAAATGACAGACTTCTCTGGGATGACGAATTCCGGATTTCTCCAATCATTCAGTCTGCTTAAATCCCGCCCCTTCCTTACAATTGACTGTATGCTTTGCATTCATATCTGCCTCTAGCCAATCAACAACCGATGGACAGAACCAAGCCTCCACCCTGCATTTTTTGATAATCCGTTTCACTCAGATGTTCGTCACAATACAGAAGAAAAGGAGCTGATATTTACTAACCTTTCATTGTGAATTGAAATAGCTATTTGGCTGTTTGTGTTTTGAAATAACATGGACCAATCGATTATTCACTATATGACAAGGAATGTGCATTGGAAAATAAAAAGGGTTGATTTTTGACTTTAGTTTGGCAATTCAAGGTTGTCACTTATTGTTGTTTTAAATGGCAATTTACATATTGCACAGTCTCTTGCATGTCGAAAATCTTAGTTATCTAAAATATGCCATAGCGATTTAAAATGCATGCTGTTATGCCCTAGACACTTCTCATAACTCATCCTCTTCGGCAACTTTTGTTGATACGACTAGTAACCGCTCCGCACATAGAGCATAGATCTAGTGTTAAATCAATACTTGTCTTTTTCTGGCTATTTTGAAGGATGGTGCGTTTGAGCAGAAACATGGAACTCATCCAAACATTAGTCCTGTCTGACCATCTCCAGCACACAAACATTAGCACCGTCCAATTCCTCAGGCTGATCTATGGGGGAAAACTGTTTTTGTTTTCAGAAAGTCGTGAGACGACTTTTTCTCTGCTCTTGAACAACAGGACTAGACAGCAAGTGTTGCTCGCAAGGTTAATTAGAAAAAGTATCTCAACAACTGAAGACAAATGGGTTAGAGGTGCCCCTCTTCCTCCTGCCACAGACATGCTAATCTCTGGCAAGTTTCGGGGTACACCTGAAATGTTCTCTCTGACAGAGTCGCTCACGGTCCCCATGGGGCCCCTGAAAAGATCTGCTTCACTGAGTCCCTGTGACTGAAGACAGGAAAGAGAGTGACCTGTTTGGACTCACTCACAACCACTTTGTTTCCCACCTATATCTGTCTCCTCATCTCCGTTTTTCTCTTTTTCTCTATCCCTCACTCAGTCACTTTATTTATATTTGGCTTTTTGTCTTCTTCACAGATCTCTCTTTCGTGGAATCCGTTCCTCGTGTGCTGCTCAGGTAATGCTGCCGCAAATGAAGCAGAACGGCTTATTTTCCCCCTTTCTCGCATCACTTAACCTCTCTCACTTAACCTTATCTTTTTTCTCTCCCTCTTTTTAACTTGAACCTTTCTGTCCTTCTCTTCTCTCTTCTCCCTTTCTGCACTTCTCTTCTCTCTCTTCTATCTCTTCCATGCCTCTCATTTTATTTTCTTCTGTTTAGCACGTTTCTCTTTCAGATAGATACAGTACCCAAATGTACACAAAATGTACGCCAATGAGGATTTTTTTCCCCATGAAACTCCATGCACTCAATTCACAAACCAGGAGGATGATTTCTAAAAAGGCATAAAACACTGTAAAAGTATCACACATATTTAAATTCTTCTGAACTTATATGGAAAATACATAAAGCTTCTTCAAAATTTCCCCAATTTTTTACTAAACATACAAAAAATACCAGCATATGGTTTTGAGTTCATAAGGGTGAGTAAATGATGCCAGGATTTTCATTTTTGGATGACCTAGTATCTCTTTAAGCTGGCTGTATGATTTCTCTCATGCTTGAAATCCCAGTATGGTCCAGTGGACAGGAGAGTGTGGTTTACATTCCTCGCTCCAAAATGGGAGATATGAAAACCTATTATAGAGACAGGTGGGGAATGATGGGTCAGAATAATTTTGTTTGTCTGAGTTCTTGGATTTACGAAATAACTTACAAAATAACTGCCTCCGCATATGAAAGTCATGCATGTATGCCACATAATAGATTTACCTTTCAAGGATGCATGAGTATTATATTTTACCCTTGACAAATGGGTGTTTCCTCTTCTAACCTACTGACCAAATCATTGAACTATCCAATCATCAAAGGGTTGGCCAATAATGTCAGCCCTGGTGTTCATGAGAACCTCCGGCTCATGTCTGGCCTCTTAATTACAGCTTAATTTGTTATCTTTGGGTGGCATTCCAAATGTGATTGGCGAATATGCTTTTTGTACTTCCTTTCTCATTACTCACTGCCACGTAAAAGTCAATCAGCATTTGTCTCAGGAAGTGAGGCGGAAAGCAATATCATAACCCTCCAAACTAGTGCCTCATAAGGTCATTCACACAAACAACGCACTAGCAGAGCACATGCAGTCAGATGATTCACAACAAAATGTCAAATTCTCTCAGGAAAATATGAGTGGTGGCACAAAATCTAACGATTTTCAAACTGTGGGCCGCAGGGATTCATTGGAAAAGTCTAGAAGAAAACATTTTTTTAAAAAAAATACATAAACAAATAATAAGAATCAAATAAATAATTCATTGAATAAATGTGATTATGATAGAAAATGTTACTTAAGTTTGTTTTTTTAAACAGTAAATTAATATCATGTAATACATGTTGTTTACATTTAAACAGAATGAAATACCTCCACAGAATTAAATGCCTACTTTTTACACATTTCTACAAATTCCCAATTTATTATGATTTGTTTAATTTGAAAATGCTTTTAGCTGTCAATCACATACATCTCCATTTAACCTTGCCTCAATCCATTCCATGAATTCATGCAGATTTTCCCTCAACATCAGCTCAGAAAATGTAAAAATGTCTGCAGATCGCCCAGGCCTGCTTAGACGTTCAACTACAAAAAGTCTTTGAAGTGCCTCTTGATCAAGACTTCCTGCCTGTGGTGACTTCCTTCCTGTCTTCTCCTCAGGTGGATCCTGCATCCCACAGTGTCCTGCTCACTGTTTATTAATGACAGAAGCTTTAACACAGCACTCACTCTTATGGAAATGGGCTAATCTAAATGATTGAATATGTGTCCACAGATAGCTGCGATTCATTTATTACCTTGATGTTTGTCTGATAAACAGCATTAACAGGACTTGATGAGAGAGAAATTGGATATCTGCATCTCCAATTTTCAATAGCGCAAAAATTAAAGAATATCACTGCAGAGGAATGAGCAGGTTTGTTGCAAAATGCTTAAAGCTGAAGGTTTTAGCTTGACCTTCGCAACTAGAGTAGCTAGATTAATTATTTTTTTGTCTCATCTTTAATTATCTCTTATATTACAGTTTTATTCAGTTGTATTCCATGAAAAACTGTAGTCTTTTTTATTGTTTGAGATCAAAAATAGAACCAGAGAATTATCTGTGCTGCTTAAAACACAAAATGGAGCAGAAAATACAACTCCTTTCGAGAGAGAATTATGATCCCTCGAACAGTGACAGTAATAAATATCTGATACTGCATTTTTATCGGTTTCGCCGTGACCCTCAAAATCATGATCTCATCATTAATATGGGAGAACCAAATGATAGATCCCAGCATGCTCGACTGGAGGCTCCCAGCACTAATGTTGGCCTTGGCTCGTATATCACTCCGAACATTTTTGGACACATCTATGGGCGCTCTCATGGCGATATTTTAGGTTTGGTAAAACAATGTTAAAACCACATCCAGTGACAATAATATGTACACTATCAGATATTTTAGTGCTTATCAAGTAACGGAGAATGACAGGCGGTGCTAAATTTAGCATCAACAGCTATAAATGTGTTTTTTTTTTTATGATTGTGTATTCTTATATTATATATTGTAACAAATAATGTATTTTTATATTTTGTAAATTGGTGTGCAATTTTTTAAAGGCTGTTGCAAACGGTTGTAAGAACACTTTAAAAATAGCATACATTATATATTTCACTCAAATTTATTTTCTTGTTTAAAGTTTTTATATGTTTCATGTGATTAATAATTACATTCAGTTTTTATATTTTTAATGTGATTAATAATTTCATTCCAAGTCTGCTTCATCTAAAAATTTTAGCCAAGTTTGACTAAACTAAAATACAGACTGTTCATATATACCTTACAAGGGGGAGGGGTTACATAAAGGTGGAGACATTCTGAAACAAAGTATGTAAATGAAGTATATAGGATTAGAAACCTGTCCTAGACTGAGAGTGATACCAATCCTAATCCAATCAGCACTATTCAAACTGAGCCAGGGGCTCCCAGAACCATTTAAAACAAAAGGTGATTCAAATAGAAACTAATCTAATCAGCTGGACTATTCAATGACAAAAGGTGATAGTCTCCAAACGCTGTGTCAGGAACTGAAAGAACCATTGAAAACAAAAGGGTATTGTATTTTGCATTTATTTTGATTAAATTTTCAAGAGAAAGGTCAGGACAGACAGGAACAGCAGGTTTGTGACATTTACCTTAGTTACAAAATTCACACTAATAAACTTCTATATAGCCTACTATAGTATTGGAAATCTAAATGAAAAATTTGAATACATTTGTAACCCTACAATCTCCTCGGAAGAGCATTTGACAGCAGCATTCAAGAAGGAAATGTGTTCTTATTAAAGCTAGTAAAGTTATTCAGTCAAGAGCATTGAGTGATGTTGTTTTTCTTTTGTTGTTTGATTCAAATTGTTGCGAGCAGGACGAGGCATGAGTGACACTTGTGAGACGCACTGGTCTGACATCTCTCACGGAGGAGCGGAAGCATAAAGGAGGAGTGACGACAGTGAAGGTCGAGAGAGGAACAGGCCTAATTTTACGTTGTGTTTTGTTGACGTGACCGACTGTGTTTATATGAACTTTGTGTGTTTTTGACATAACCTTGTGTGTGTTTGACAAGAGAAAGATAACTTAGTTTAATACTCACAGGATACATTTTGGTGGTGCGTTCGTTCCATGCAGTGTGTGGGTGGTGGCTGGCTGGGCTCTAGGTCCGGAGTGGGGCAGTCGATGTCCTCTGCTGGGCAAATGGAGAATCCAGAACCGTTGTTAACTAGCACCTACCCCACAAAAATGGTAAAATCCTCTCTGGGACCAGTCACTGGAAAACATGCCAGGTATGGTAAAAAATTTCATGGACAACTGAAGATTATATTACATTTATTAATATATAAAAAAATATATAAATAATTTGTAAATTCATTATTTTAAATATATAATTTAAATAGGCATGACTACCATTGAAATTATTTTCTCCAATTATCCACCATTGACTACGTCAGACTTCCTACTTACGCTAATTTCATTTCGCTCCTGTAGTCAGTCTGAGATAGCAGCCTATCTTTCAGCTTTTCAGTGGCCTTCTGACGGCCGGTCAATCAACGAACAGAGACGCTAAGTGCCGAGTTTTACATTGTAGGTTAGAGAAATCGAAAAACCGAAATGACCGCGGAAATGGGAAACGAGACACGGGATGCAATTCGCTCTGTTTTGGAGAACATTCCAGGGTTTTTCAAACATTCTCATATAAAAAAAGTGACGGAAAACAAATGCTAATTTTAAATTTAGTAGATTTGGTAGAACTTTAGTACTTTCTACTAAATTTAGTAGAACAGGTAGTTGTAAATCAGTGTTTAACCCACCTCGGTGACACTGTTCCGTGATCGCAATTCCATGGACTTCCTCTGCTTTTTTATGGTCCTTGGAGTTTTAGATGGTGTATGTCGGTCTCTTTTATCGGCCGAGTTTGAACTGGCTACCTTTTGACAGGCCAGTGCCTCCCAGTCCTTAAATATTTCCATGTCATGCTGTAATCTTGAAATTAAGTTGCAGCATTTCCGACAGACTCGTGAGGAACAAAGAGCTGTGTTTAAAAGATCTAATCCTAAATTTGAGAGTTGGCTACAAATATTTTCTTGTTTCACTCTGGCAAAAAAAGGGTTTAGAGGCCGTGATTGTACCGTGGATGCGTAGATTAACACAAATCTGCAAAAGTCATTTACAGCCATGTTTACTCCGGTATTTTGCTCGCATCATCAAGTGTTTACAGCAGGTTTACAGCTTAGCTGTTATTTTTTCCGGGTTTCTCACATATTTTAGCTCTTTTCCTGCTGTCTTCCCGTTTTAGTATTTTCTCGTAAAATATCCCGTATTTTTACGCTCTGACTGTGTGAGACGTACAAGCGCGGACAGATTCGGCTTGAAGTCGTTCATCCTCGGACACGGCGCCGCCGTGCTGTCACAAAAAAAGCTGTACACAGCAATGCGAAAAGTGGTCTTGTGCACCCAACTTGTCATTTTTGCCGTGCTCGTACGGATGTGCCAAGTATAAAGGCTTTACTCCGTGTCAGCGCGCACTTTGATTGCTTGCACAGACCTCTCCTAATCATCTCCAGCACTCGGCCTCCAAAGCACCTCCGTTTCCCCAAAGCCCATCGGTTTCCCTCATAAGCTGATAGAGTATTTAAACATTCTCTATGTTTTTTGGTTTTTTTTTTTAATAACGCAATGTCTCTTTCTCTCTCACACACATGTAGGCTATTTGTAAACTATTTAGACTTTTAATGATTAGTGCTTTATTTTTAAAGTTTGTGGGTAAGAATCGTGTAAAAAAAAATCCCTCATTTTGGGGATGGATTCCGGATCTCCCTTATTTTCAATGTTCAATGTTGACAGCTATGGTTTACGGTGGACGTTCAATCATATATTTGAGTTCAATGCATGATGTCTGTGGTTCGATACATAGAGAGTAAAAGAAATGGACACAGCGACCCCATTGATTTCAACAGAGAAGACTGAAGCCCGATTATTGCACTTCCAGCCTGATGTCTGAGTGACTGCGCAGGCTCAAACTGAGCGTGACGACTGTCTGACAGTTGAAAATCTTCTAGTAGCTGTGCCAAGACAAATCTGAATCACCTAATTGCTCAAAAAAATTGTTGAAATATTTTGTCCCATTGCTTTTATGGACTCTCTATTTATGGGCTTCTACCTTGACTTTGTGCTTTCATGTCCCCCTGATTGCTTCATAGATGGTAAAAGATTGCCTGTGCGCTTATCCTCCTGTCTATACGGGAATGTCTCTATTGTGCGGCAGAAAGTCTTGGTTATGATGCAATCTTTAGCCTATTTTTACAAAACGGCTTCTACAGGGCCGTAACGTATAAAGTAATGGGGCATTCTGACTACGTTTACATGTAGCCAATTTTCGGGTTATGGTCAGGTTAAGGTCACTATTCGGGTTTCTGAAACGTTAGGAATAACCAATTTGTGCGTGAGCAGAGAGAGTTTCTCCTGTACACATGGAATTGCAATATCCCGATGTAAACGGCGATGCTCGGTTAGCGTCTAGACGTACGGACAACCTTAAAACGCAATATGCGTCATTTACGATTATTCTTCCTGTGTCCAATAACAACAATAACAGCAGCATGCGGATAATGAATAGTTCGGGGCAGATAGTGATCGCCTTTTTTGCGCTTTGATGCTGTTAACGTTACTGACCTCGCTCCAAAAGTATGCTGTGCTGTGTCTCGCCTGGTCTCGCCATGGTTACTTCCGGTATACTGCACGCGGATTTTTGTATGCGCCGAGAAGTTTCTCTACTCAAAAGACCAAGATTCCTTGCGAATAGAACATGCGCAGAACACAAATCACTATGGGGATATGCCGATGCGTGTTTACATGACCAAAAATTCGGGTTAGAAAAGGGGTACCCCAGGTATAATAAAATACATTTTTTAAAATACGGTATTGCTAATATCCCGGTTTTGAACGGGTTATTGGCTGCATGTAAACGTAGTCATTTTCGTGTTTCTTTAGAGATAAATAATGGACGAATTAAGTCTTTGGTCGCCTCAGATGTAAAGTTATTCGCTGTCAAAGTGACGTCAAAATGAATGGGAGTCAATGGGATGCTAACTGCTACAATGGCGGCTCCCGCGAGGCTTCAACTTCCGGCTGATGGATTACCCTCTTGGTTCGATGCGGCTGTTTCGGTGCATAACATACGTCATAAATGAACTTATCTGATTGGCTTACGGGTAACCAATGATTTTAAACTTCAGACAAGTGCCCCCTAGCGAGAGAGAAAACACTTCTCTATTATGCCATTCCAGACTCTGTCTACGAAGCAAAGTGAAGTAGCAGAGTCTGGTATTACCAGGCTAATCCACCATATTCTGTATTTAGCAAACCTGTGAACGATGCAATTATTCTTCAGAGGGCCAGTGTTCCTTCATCTTGAATATGCCACTCACATCAACGCCCTTGTTATCTCATAACAAATTATCAGGTTTTTTTTTTTTTTTTTTTTTTTGCTTCAGATGTTTTCTCTGATTGTGACACTTTATTCCTAGCAGGATTACAAAAAATTCACAAAAAACAGCAATAACATGCTTTCTTGTTAAACGCACTTTTATGTTCTACCAGAGCACTTTTATCTCAAAGCATTTTTTTTCCTCATTCCAAACTGAAATGATTGTTCTAGATCAGACATAGCTCAACTCCAACAGGTAAGCCTTTCTCTCTTTCTCTCTTTCTCTCTCTCTCTCACTCTCTCTCAGCTCGACACATGCAGGTGTCAGAAGCCGTCTCGCTGGCTTGTCAAAGCTGCTCTGCGCCATGTCTGGAGTGATTCATCTTGTTGCCAGGATCATTAACTTCCTGTTGGAAGGACTGACATAGAGAAAGTCAAAGCAGACTCGGGAAGAGCTGATGTGCCACCAAGCCTTCCATATTAATTAGATTGAAACTTTCTCTTATTTGCTTCTCTCCAGCATGAGTATGTTTTTATTATGCTGCAAACGCACATATAGATGTGAGAGATATACAGACTGAGAAAGAAAATGAGGATACAGAAATCTTCCTTTTTATGGAAAAAAACTACATAGTGTTAAGTGCTATATTTGGGTGATCACATATAATGTGATCACAATGCACTTGTCTAAACAAACAGACTTATTCTGTTTTTAACTACAAGGAAATCATTGGAAACACTTTACATTGAGGTTCATTAGTTAACATTAGTTGATGTTTTAACTAACATGAACTAACCATGAGCAATTCATTTGTTACTGCATTTGTTAATCTTTGTTAATGTCAGTTAATAAAAATACAGCTGTTCATTGTTTGTTCATGTTAGTTCACAGTGTATTAACTAATGTTAACACAATTTTAATAAAGCATTAGTAAATGTTGAAATTAACATTAAGATGAATAAATGCTGTAAGTCTAGTTCATTATTGGTTCATATTAACTAATAGTTAACTAATGTTAACTAAAGAACCTTATTGTAAAGTGTTACCAAATCATTTAGATTAACAGACACTTGTGTCCACGGTTGTTCCATTATTAAACAGTCACTAGCGCCCTGATTGTCCCATTAGAGTAATGAGTTGCTGTCATTGATGACTAATTGCATCATTTCAGTAATGTTGCTTTTGTTTATTTTAGTCCTGGAATACGTTTTCAGCGATCAATTTAGTTTTTTGTTCTTTCGTTCTTTTTCAACAATCATGCCCATCTGAAACCTTCAGTTAATTACCAATAAAATGCTAAATCTTATCAAATTAACCTCCTTTCCAGTACATTACGCTATCTCATTGAAAGTAATTGTATGGTGAACAAAACATCTTTTTGTATGCTCCTATGCATCAGGTTTCCTTTCTTATATTTTGTGAAAAAAAAGAAAAATTGGGTCATGTATGGAGTCGTTCTATATGTCCTAAGTACTGCTTTATTTGAAGTTTGCGCCAATGACGCTGAGAGTAATGGTAGAAAATGAGTGGTAGATCACCTTGTGACCTTTCACTATATACCATATTGTTGTTGCCTGGTAACAAGATAATGCTTAGCTGCCCCTCAGTCATGTGCAGAGGGAAAGGGTCTTATTTCAAGAAATGGTTTGAAGGGAATCATACTGGACCTGAACTTTTTTTTTTCGGTACTATGATGTGTACATTGAGCATTGTTCTGGCTTCATGTGGTGTATGGTTTTTCATATGCTGTTGAAAGAATCATAAATCCCCTGATATTGGAGAAAAGGGTTATGTAAATGAGATGCACAAGCCCTGTTATGAGGGGGATGCAGTGTTATAGCAGTAGCCTATACAATAATGTTAGTATTTTTTTTTTAGTAATGCAGACAAATTAATGCACATTTTGTAAAAAAAAAAAAAAAAAAAAAGTACAATATGTACCTTTACCTTTAACGTCGGTTAGGTGACGGGGCAGGGTTAGGATCCAATGGTCAAAAGACGTCCCAAGACGTCAGTTATATGACGTCTTGGGATGAGACTGCGCTGACATCTTATATGTTTTGGCAAAAAAAAAAAACAAAAAAAAAACACTCGCCATGATCATTTGTTGCGAAATGTCACAGACAATTGAGCCCACGACTCCTTTGTGGATAGAGTTACTAAAAAGAGCATTTCTATGCAGAAAAAGTAAAAGAGGTACAGTTAATGTTATATTTCCAGTGTCTCCCCTTGATTAGTTTAACAGCTCGTTTGATGTTTCCCTTTAAAAACTGAGGTGTTAAAGTAAAACATGCAGACGGGGGAGGGTACGCCGGCTCCCCGCTCCACCACATGCCTGTGGGGCACAAACATCTTAATGTCACACGGAAATTAAAACACTTTCCCATTACCCTGGCCCTGAATCTTAATTTGCTCTTCCACATACTATACAAAGTAGGTGACAAGGTCAGTAAATTTTATTGAATAGGAGGTGAATGTTGACCTTTGAAGGCAGGAGTTAAAATAAGTCTTTAATTCCGATTGTGAACACACAACAGGCTTATGGGATTGACTTTTAAACTGAGCACATACAGATGCTTTAGACTTGAATTGTTTTTTAAATTGTTTATTGATTATCATCATGGAAGTAAATTGTAGAGTCCTACTTTATGAAAAGTGAAACCCATTATTATTATGAAGCGGCAACATTTTCAGGTTCTGAAGCAAAGTGTAAGGAAGCTCCATCAAGTAACGTATCTGCTGCCGACTTTATGAATTCTGTCCATCATCTTTTGTAGTAGACTCTCTGAGTCAAACATTTGTAAAGAAATCACCGAAAGCACGTCGGTAAAGGAACCCTGGTAACTCATGAGCTCTCCAAGACACACTTCACAACACAAAACAATTTGGCACCTGTAATGCTATGTCAATACCTACTGACAGAAGACAAATGTTGTTATTGTTTTGTCATTTTAACATTAGCTGGAGATTTGGGATCTGCAGTGCCTGTCTCAGCAGGAAAAGAATGTCGGCTAATATGAGGACACTCAGAAAAGAGCACCATATTTCTTACAAGTGACAAACAGAAATGATTGATTCTAAACATTGCCAATGGAACTTCTGGAAAGCTAAAGCTAACACTATGGACAGCGAGATGATGTTAGCGTTTCAGACCAGTTTAAGTAATAGAAACATAGTGCACAAATATTGAGCATCAGACATGCGCTCTATTGAACAGCCATTATGCTGAAGTACTTCAGTGTGTTGTGCTATTGATTTGCTTAACTGTGCACTATTGCGTGATATGTAATTGACTAACTATGCAGAAAACACACACACATTCTCAAGTTGCATAATAAATTAAATGGCTCTCTCCATTACAAAACAATAGGGAATGTAAAATCTATCTATCTATCTATCTATCTATCTATCTATCTATCTATCTATCTATCTATCTATCTATCTATCTATCTATCTATCTATCTATCTATCTATCTATCTATCTATCTATCTATCTATCTATCCATCTATCCATCCATCTATCCATCTATCCATCTATCCATCTAGCCATCTAGCCATCCATCCATCCATCCATGCATCCATCCATCCATCCATCCATCTACAATTACTAGAATATGTTATTCTCATTTTCATATATGCATATTTTCGAATAAAAAATTGTGAACTGTACCATAATCAAAATTAATTTAACAAATCAATAAAATGTATAATTTCCTAAGTCATTGCTTTATTATTATTATGATTATTATTATCAAATCAACTAAAATTATTTTCAAAGCAAATAATACTGTAATAACTGTTCTTGGGCATTTTATTTGTATTACAGATATTAGTTAGGACAAAATATTTGGACATTACTATTAAAAAAAACTATGATAGTGTCAATAAAATAAAAGAGAACAAAGAACACCTAATTCTACAAAGAAAACAGAACAAGAAAGATATATTTTGTAAAAATGTTTAATTGAAAATACTGAAATCATTATGCAGTCAGTGTAGGGTGAGTGTAAGTCATCTCAATGTCCAATTGTTACCCCAATGACCTAAATGCTCCATGATGAATTACATACAAATATCTGAATTGTTTATCGTTTACCAAAGAGCAGAAGGAATATTTAACTGAAAGGATTTTAAATACAACTGAGGTATGGATCAGAGGGGATTATTCCTCATTTAGAAACAAATCAGTCCAATTAGGTTTGCTCCAAAGTGACTTTCCCATTCATCCATCCAGGGAATTCTGCTGTTATCAATTAGAATTGTCGCTTCTAATCTGTGACAGCCTCCCAGACACTGGTCATTTCCCATTAGAGTCATTTTCCCCAAGATCCCGCTGGCCGATAGACATCTCTGACACTCAATAGAGGGGACGTAGAGGAGACAATAATTAAAGAGGTGGCATTTACTCCCAGTCAGGCTCTCTCAGAGATCTGAATCTGCAATTACCTTCCAGAAAATAGCATTGTCAGGACAGGGCTGGCGTTAATAATGGCTCCCATCTCAGGCTGGGATACTGGCCGCAATCGTTTCTACTGAAGCTGCACTTTGATTGTTTATCGCTTCACCCCAGGTTATCGTGCCACAGTACTGGAGTAAACGCTTAAAAAGAGAAAGCAAAAAAATATATATAAAAGGTGAGGAGAGCCTGTTTATTTCAGGATGCATATCGCTAGTGTGGCAAGCTAGTAGTCGAAATGTATAAAAGAATAATGAAAACTTATTTTTTTTATATGAAAACGTACTTTTCTGTCTGTCTTCCATTGAGCCATTTTCGTGTAGACATATACATTGTGTGTGAGAGAGAGGGAGAGCGACTCCAGGCATGCCCAAGTTTTCTGACACTTGATAAAATACAAAAGGACCATTTGCACAGAAGGCAATTAAAAGCTTTAGTGCTTCCTGCAGGCAGAGCGGTACTTTTGGAGCCCCAGTTGACACATGAGCCAGTACCTTATTGGAAAAGGCTGCCTTGTGCACTGAAATGGCACCGGTAATTTTCGCCAAAATAGGCTCCAGGTAGTAAATATGGGCCAAAAAGAAGGCATCTGCATTAATCAATATGAAATTAGCCCACATTTAATTTGCAGAGGGCAGTCGTGCACCTGCCCATAAGTGTGATAAGCTGGATGTGGAGAATGGTTTTCAGAGCAGGGCAAAACTTCACCTGTTAAAAACTTCAACAGATGACTTATCAATGCCATTTATAAATGATACACAAGAAACATGTTGTGTCCCTTGCATGACTTTTGTCTCTTTTAAGATGAAAAACTGATATTCTATATGTGTTTTAAAAGTCTGTGTATATTTCTTAATGTGGACATTAATTAATTTAGATGTTTAGGGTATTTTCATTTCAATTAAATATAAATGCTAATATTGATAAAATAAAAGACTGGACAATATATTGATAAAATGTCGATTAAAGAAGTACTGTAATTCAGGGGCCAGTTGCATAAGACTATAGTCTTACAAGTTACATAAAAATTCAGTTACATAAAAATGTAGGTTGGTCCAATTTGATACTGAAAAGTAAAACTGCCTCTTGGTTAACTGCTATTGGTCAGACTAGTTCCCTTTCGAGGGAACTCGCGATGTGTCGATGACGTTTTGGGAACGCCTTTGCGTGACTGAGTCTGAAGCACTACTGTCAACTAGTCCAATGGAATGAATTAAGCGTCATGGGTGGGTGATGTCGTGACTAGGAAGATATAAGCCCATCCGGTTCAAACACTGAATGTACAGGACATTATAAGGCCATAATGAAGATATAGTGTGGATTAATTGATTTGCTTGGTTTCGGGAAAGTTCATCCACACTATGCTCATACTTCACAAACATGCAAATTCTGTCCAGTCAGCTGGTCATTATCTCAAAATAATCCCAGTGGAATCCCAGAATCCCACGGAAAAGTGGGGGCGTCTTCTATCATCCTGAAAGGGATTATTTTGTTACAGCCGATTATTTCACAAACAAACAATAAATATGGAATGTTGTTCTATATTGATTTAAATATTTAAATAAACATGTTCTCAGAAAGGTTTCATCGTCTCACAGCTTATTGCTTTTAATGATTAGACCATGAAAATGTTTAAAAAATATATTGTTATAGTTAAGTTTTTATTGAATATGTTTACATTTTTACGTTGTATAGTACTCTTCTTTAATACTTTATGAAAGCTTAGATAAGCACCAACTAAAACTTCTTGTTTCAATTTGACCTCAGAATAACTTTGTTTGGCTTAAAATGACATTGGCCGTGGTAACTCGCTATCAGTAAAGGGTGCAGCGGAGACAGTCACTGACCTCTCTCTGCAGGCTGTGTCCTCCAGATCTGTCTCCTGCGCTGCACAGCCGCTCCTGGTTATTCAGCTCTGCAGTCGGCTCCTGCTCTTTATCACTCTGCAGGATCAGCAATCGCTCACTGACTACTCTCACATTAATGCATCCCGTCTGAAGAGCTGTCCACGGTCCTCCCAAAGCGCAGAAAATACAATAGGAAAAGTCCAACACGGTAGCTGTTGCGAAGAGGACTGTTTTATAAGTGTCAGCTCTCTGATAAGGCCAATTCTGGGCAAATTCAGCAAAGCACATTCATACATGTGAATCTGGAATTGAAAGGTAAATCTTGAAAGCTAGTGGATTACAAGTGCTTAAGATGTATATTTGCAGTTCTGGATGCTGATAAGACAATATGGCATTACAGCAATGCCACACAATGCAGGCTACCAGTTATGACAAAAAAACAACAACAACAACAACTGTTTAACATAATTGAGTTCTGGGGCCGTATTCACAAAGCATGTTAAGGCTTAAAGTATCTCCTAACTGGCGAATTTAGGAGCAACTCCTAAAAATAATGGGCGTGTCACTCACTCCTAACTTTAGGACTCCTCTTTTTTTTTTTTTTTTTTTTTTTTCACTAAGAGTAATTCACAATGTCAGCCATAAAAGTTGCACCTAAGTCTGGGACAGCTTAAAAGAAGTCGAGAGGATTCCTAACTCACTAAGACCATATTCACGAAGGATTGTGCATACCACCGCCTCTCTCTCTCTCTCTTCCTTTTTAGAATTACACTTCACCGGGGCCTGAAAAAACATGTCTTTATATATGCATTTCGATGACATTATTATTATTTTGTGTAGGACACAGCCATATTTAGATAGTCGTAATTCCACTATTTGTTGCTTCTGTGTTATGTTATGTTCCGCATGATGGCCCTGTTATCAAACAAGCAATCACTGTGATCATTGCGAGGAAGCTCGTGCATGAGAATTGACGACATCCATAGCAACGAAGACTCACTCTTAGTTTAGGAGTTGTCACTTTTCCTTACTAAGAGTAGGTCTGAAAATCGTTGTGAATAACTTTTAAGAGAAAACTTCTCGCTAAAATATTTTAGTGCGATTTAGGAGTAGCCTAGTCGTGGTAAGATACAATAGCTACTTTGTGAATATGGACCCAGGTTTGTTTTATTTGATTTTATTATTTATTTGTTTACATATATCATATACAGTTTGTTTCTTTGCTGAATATTTGAAAGGAATGTATTTTATCATTTATGAATCCAGGTATTCATTACATGTATCTTGCTTTTGATTTCCACAAATCATGTTTATTTTTCCTTTCTTTCTTTCTACATCATTTATTATTTTATTTTGTTTTATCATGCTTGCATAGATGGGTCATTTTGGACTCGTGTGTAAACTTGATGTATTAAACCAAAACCTAGGAAATATTTAAAAATATCAGCCCATTCTCACTCCCAAGGCGTCACCTAACTGACGCCTTGGGAAGCATTTGGACATGCTTCAATATCTGACGCTTTAGGCGCCCTTTAGCGTCAGTTAGATGACGCCATAGGATCGCATGTACCCTACCCCCACCCCACACCTAAACCTAACCGCGTCCTCTAACTGACCCTTTCCTTTAGCGTCAGTTAGATGACGCCGTAGGATCGCGTCATGTAAGTGACGCTAAAGGGCGCCTAAAACGTCAAATATTGAAGCATGGTCAAAGGTGACGCCTTGGGGTGAGAATGCGTTGAAAATCTATATACTTTTGAATTTGTGATATATTTTGAATATTCATAAATCATGAAATTTATAGATCATGAAATCATAAATGCTCAAATAAAATTATTTCAAAAGGTGAAACAATAAAAAATGACAAGAATAAGAGGAAATGAATACGGGTCTTTTTAGACCCATGTTGTGCATTAGAAAGGGTATCCATAGCTTACGCATCAAAGGGTTAAGAGGAGAACTGATTCTTACTCTTACCTACCCAGCATCAAGTAGCAGAAAATGGTAAACAGCATTAATGGCATATACAGTACACTTTATACCCATGTTCGCTTCACTCCAGGGTGGAAATACAGATTTAGACACAAATAAAATACAGGCTCTGAGCTAACCTGTCATAGTGTGAGATTAGAGGGAGAGAGGAGCCGACAGGAGCTTGTCAGAGTGTAGTCAGCCTAGCAGAAAGCAGCTACATGAGTTGGACCAGAAGAAAGGAACGCTATCTTTCGACTCCTTCAGTAATAAAATATACACCTGCCATGGCTCTGATATACCATCTTCTCCTCTTGAACCGCTCACATTCTTGCTCCCCTAAGTGCGGAAATGTTGAGAGACTTTCAATTTTCCAGATGGCTAACTAACAGAATTTCCCCATCTTCATGACACAGTAATTAATTGTTGGATTTTTTTTTAATCCCTTTGAATTTGATCAAGAGATAATAGATGGTTAAATTAAACCTCAATTTAGTTATGTTGCTTGTTAAAAAACAATACTGTATGCATCAAAATGCAAAACATTTTATAATGGACATGGTGACAAATTTGACAACCAAATTTGTTTTGCTGAAGTTTTTCTGAAGTGCTACTTCTCTGCTAATATGAACTGGGGGAAACATTCTCTTTTCTGCATTCTAGTAAAATTAGTATCAAATTCCCTTGTGAAGATCTATTAATAATAGGGAGCAATATTTGCATATGTCTCATCATTCTATGGGAAATGAGCTATGGAAAATGATTGTAATTGTCAGTGGACATCTCATCTTGATAGAGCATCTGCTCTGGCTCTTAATGCTATCAGCCCTGTTATAGCCCAAAAGAGCTAACATGTTGACAGGGGAGACATGCAGATGAAAACGGTTTGTGAAACACCAGAGGACAACAGAACTTAAATGAAACATTTCCTTAATGTAACCTTTCTTTCAAATTTCCATTTCAAATTTCTATTTAAAATCTGAGCATTTGGGGGAAAAAAATGGTGCTTTTTCTGGCAACCGCACAGTCTTTTCTGTCAAATCTTTTGAGTCTTCTGTGTCAAAACCAGCAGATTCTATTTCTATTCTATTTCTATTCAGATTTCTAAAGAAATCACCGCTGAATGCACGATCCATACAATCATTGTTTCCATTTAAATCCAATTCTTATTTAACACTGACAGGGGTCTTTAAAGATACAATGTACAAACGAATCCAGTAAATTAAAGACTGGTTATGTGCACAGTTCTCTGTCATTTCCGGTGCGTTATGATTGCTAAAGTCTGTGTTCATCCATCCAAATGTATTTAATGTGTGTTTTCTTTAGCACACCTTGCATTTTCTTACTGTTTAAAATGACATCTAATGTTTGTTCAGTGGCTTAAGCACTTGATTTGTTATAAAACATCTGTAAATGTTTCTATGCCTGGGCTCAACTGAGGAGTCGGTGGATTAGGGAGAGAAGGGAAACTCAGATGATGCTGCCATGCTTCTACGCAGCCAACACAGTTGTTAAAGAGATTAAAGGGGCTGCATGCACGGACTCTGGAAATGATAGATTTAGCAGGATCAAGCTCATTATACATGCAGGGAGCTGTTAGTATATGCGTGTGTGCGTGTAGCTCTGCTAGCTCGGGTGTGAAATGTTCTGTGTGGCTCTGAGAGGCTGCAAGGCTCCCACTGATCCAGCTGTGCACATCACTGCCTGTCCACACCGAAAAAGAAACATATTGCTGCTTTATTTGCATATAATGATGGATGCATGGAGACTACGGTCTAAATTAGATGTGTGTGTATTGGATAAATATATCAGCAGTAAATATTTTCTCTAACAAAGACTTAGAGAAAAAAAAAACTGTTTGTGTCCTTCATCTTTAGTCTTTATTTAGTCTAGAGTTTTGAAACTTCCCTGAAATGCATTTAAATTAAATTCAACTTACTTTCCAAAGGAAAATTGTTGAAGTCAAGGACAATGAAATGTTCCATCCAATAAGCAGAGCAACTCATTTTCCTGTAAGGTTACCTGTCATGACATCTGCACTGGAGTCTGGAGTAAGACTTGCTGTACAGATGTACTGTAATGAATCTGACTATATTTAGGGCTGTCAATTATGTAAGTTATAATTACATGATATGCAGATTAATTAATCAAATTATAAAATTATTGCATAATATGCAATACAAATCGTGGGGTGTGGGGTGTTTTGCGCTGTAAAAATAATAATAAAAACACTGTTAAAACATTATGTTTTTAATTTGTGGAGAAAAAAATCCCAGAAGTTCCTTGGTGACAAATGACTTACTGTATATGAAATATATTTTCTTTAAATAGTTTTTTTTCTTCTCATTTTAATGTTTTGTGTTGCATTTTATGTCATTTAGTTAATGTTTTTAATTTAGAGTCATGAATTTTGCCATGGTGTTTTTTTTTCTTTCTTTCTGTGTATATGACCTGCACTAATGCAACTATTGGGCTTGACTTACAGTAAACTCTGATTCATCATGTGTGTTTTTTTTTTTTTTTTTTTTTTTTTTTTTTTTTTATTGTACCACCATTATTATTAGCAGCATTACAACACTTTCTTCAAAATATCTTATATTGTGTTCAGTAGAAGAAAACAATTCACAGGTTTGGAGCAACTTATAAGTAAATGATGACGGAATTTTCATTTTTGAGTGAACTAACCTTTTAAGGTAAAAATCATGTGATTTAGAGATTTGCAGTTCAGTTATAGTAGTAGGAGTATGTGGTGAGCAGGATGGCCGAGGGACGTGAGAGAAAGTCGCGAGGCCGGTGGTGCGATTGCTAATGAGCAGCACCTGTGAAGCACACCGGTCTCGCATCTCTCACGAAGGAGCGGAGCCATAAAGGGGGAGCGACGGAGTGGATGATCGAGAGAGGAACAGGCCTGCTTTTGTTTGTAGTTTATACTTTATTTGGTAAGCCAGCAGTCGTCCGTGAGGGGCTGCTGGCCGGTATTTATGTTTTATTTTGGGTAGCCAGCAGTCGTCCGGGGGCCCGTTTCAATAAGGAGGTTCAACCAACTCTGAGTTAAAGCTTGAACTCAGAGTTGACTTACCCTGAGATGGGAAACTCTGAGTTTTCGGTTACAGAACAGCTGAAATGAGTTAGTTCAATCAACTCTGAGTTGACCGACTCTGAGTTAAGCGCTTGCACCACAACTATAAAAAGCCATTATCAATGGAGCACAGATATTATGAGTCACCATGGCAACAGCGCCAGACAAAAAGAGGTGTTTATTAATTACCAAGTAATCTAAATATTGTAATTTAATTAAAGGGATTACTCTTAATTCTTCTGTAATTTAAAATAAAATATGATGCAATTACATTAAATAGGCTACTACATAAACCAATTAAGTATAAAACAATAGTGGATTTAACATACATTTTTAAAAGGTATATTTTTTATGTAACCTTCTCCCTCTACACACTTTGATCAATTCAAGAATAATTCATGCAATTGTACATTGTGAATTTGAAAGAATTAAAAGAGCAGTTTCTTGTCTCTCCTCTTTGTATTAATCAAGTGGTTGAGGTTGAGATTTAGCAATTAGTAATACAGTATGTAGACCAATACTTTCTAGAGATAGTAGCCTGATTATTACATTAATCTAACTACACCGTTGAAGATGTCAGTTAATAATTCATAACTATTTTAGAGTAACTTACTGTTATAATATAGTAAACTTACTGTTATTCAACCTAAAGTAGGCTACTATTACTTTGATAAAATTTTACCTAAGTTAAAGTAAAAATACCAGTCTAAAAATCCACTCAAGTAAAAAGTAGTTAATTTAAAACATGAGTAAAAGTTGCTGAGTAACTTGTGGGGGTGGGGTGGGGGACTCCCCCATGTGGGGAGAGTTGAGAAACATCTCAGAAAATATCACGGTTTATGGTATTAAACAATTATTAAATATATAAACTGCATTCTTAAATTACGGTTATTATTATCATCAGTTAAAATGACAGTTAAATAAATTAAACATTTGTTCAATAAAACATATCAACTAACTTCAATAATTGATTATGAATAAGATTAACATCTTATTTTTTATCATTAATAACTTATTAAATTATGTTTGAAAAATAAGTGAGTTCTATTAAATGTTTTTTATTCCAATTTTTTTAATGATTTAATAGGAATATATTATCAAAAACGGTGGTAATCAAATAAAAGTTTAGCAAACGTTTTAAATCCTTTTATTTTTTGGCAAAGTGCTACAAAACAGATTTAGTCAATTAAACCATGGACAAACAATATATATTCCTTAAAGAATGTGTAAATACATTTTAGTATTATTGTTGGTGTTTAACAGCACTTCCTCTTTAAAAAAGGGGAGGAGACCGCAAGAAACTCTGAGTTTACTGAAGAAAACCTGCTCCCGACCAGGTTAGGTTCACGGAGTAAGTTACCATGGTAACTGACTCTGAGTATAAGTTACCTCTCTTTCAGAAATGGGCTTGACTTACTCTGCTGTCTCAGGTTTAACTTACCTCCCTTTCTGAAACAGAAAACCCAGAGTTTCCCTCATTTCAGGGTTAACATACTCAGAGTTTTCACTTAACCTCCTTTCTGAAACAGGCCCCGGGAGGGGCTGCTGGCAGGTAATTTGTTTGTTTATTTTATTTAAATAAAGGTTTATTTTATTATTATGATCCGGTTCCTGCCTCCTTCTTCACTGAACTTTGTTACAGAGTAGTAGTAGTATTGTTTTTTTTTTTTTTTTTTTTTTTCTTTAGGAATAACTAAAATTATTCATCATAGTGGCTCACAGAGAGATTGCAATTATAAAAAAGACAGGGAGAGAAAAAGCATTCAGAGTTCATCAATGTTCATTCAGCTGGCTTAGAAAACTGATAGAAAGCCTGTACTTTTCTGTCATCTGATGTCTGTCAGTGTCTTGATTAGGTCAGTTCAGGGTCAGTCTTGGCTTACACACTTTTTATTTTCCATGGTCATCATTACATGTCTTGCCATTCAGCCAAGAGACTTTTGCAACATATCAAAAATAATAATAGCAATGTCTTGATGGCACTGACATCTAGATGTGGCACATGTTAGATGTACTTTTTATTTAGAGTTGTCATTCTAAATATCTTTCACTGATTGTTTTTCTTACTGAAAATAATGTGACCTGTCTGCCGAATATTCAATGAAATCGATTATTTCATTTTAGTTGGTTAAATGTTATATATATATATATATATATATATATATATATATATATATATTATAGTTGGCCTCTATTTTATTATAATAGCAACATAAGAGGACAAACATGCAAGAGAGTTAGCATTTGATTTGGTAAAAGTTGTGTCATTACAATGATCTTCGCTTTAGAATACTCATCCAAGTAATTAGTAATTTAGTCTTTTTATGAAGATGTAGTAATACTTGAGTCATTACTATTTCACTTTAGAATAATTAAATGCATTACAATTCACATTAATTACAAACCTATAATAGGTCAAGTATCCAAAGCAGCTTTATGCAGTCATCACTGCATAGTTCAATATTAATCTTTCTTAAAGCTACAAACATTATTCAGTCATACACTGATTGCTTTAAAGCATTTGCTTGAATAAAAGCGTAATCATATACTGTAATGGTAGCCAAAGGATGACAGGAAATATTTTTAAAATATTTTGAACGCGTTAAACTGACAAAAATAATTGCGTGCGTTAACATGTTAAAATTTGACAGCACTAATTTCTATATTTCTATAATATTTGTTGGGTGACCTGCTAAAAACATCCACTCAAAACATCTGTTGACTGTATATTAAGCTTTTTTTAAGCAGCTCCAGTAGATAGAACAGATAGATTACTTTCCTTGTCTATAATTACCACAGCACATTTAAAAGCAACATCCAAGAATAAGACAGACAATTAGGCACTTCGGTGCCTGTCAAAATGTATAATGATCATTTAACTGTATTCACATCCATTGTGACCTTGGCCCTTGTCAGCAGATGATCTTCATTTTAAAGTGTTGAACAGAGAATGGCTGTTCTGCGCAATTAAGACATTGTTCTTCATTTCTATTGCTCTGATTTGCACTTGTTTTCAGTTTCCAACTTTACAGTATTTGCGGATATTGAGTAACCATCATTCTGAAGGTGTTGAAAAAAAAGGTTTCTCTCTTGCATGTCTTGACTATATTTAAAGTTTAAAGAATGTTTAATATTCACAGGTAATGTAATAGCTAATGTGCACTACAGTATTTAAAACAGCCACTACGAACATGGTGTTAAAATTCACCAAGTTAAACCCAAGTGCAAAAAGCAGATGCAGCGATGTGAAGCACCTGGTAATACCCAGAGATCCATTTGAGTATATCACAGTTGCTTGTCATTCAGAGGAAACCCGGAGCCAGGAGGCACACCACAGTGCACCGGACCTTTCTTCTCAACCTGCTCTGAGCACAAGAAGAGAAATCTGAAATGCTAGAGGACTTTGAGAGAAAGCCATGGTTATATTTACCACCAGCTACAGGCCGCAGATGGGCCCAGTTGGATAGAGACCTGGACAGCACCTTGGACAATACCCTCAAGTGTGATGCAACCAAGAATATCAAAACCATGGTGAAAACTTTCTTTTACCTATGTCTGGACACCTTTGGCATAAAGGAATGCAATGTTGTTAGACCAAGAGCTGGTCCAACCAGGAGGCAGCTGGTCCAACCAGTAGAACACTCAGGAAAACTTGTCAGAAGGTGAATGATGAGGAGAAATCAGGATTTAACCAAATACAGGTGGTGCGTAAAAACTTAATCCTTATCCGCAAAGCAGAGTCACTCCGCAAGAAACAGCGAGAAAAGCATTGTAAGAGGAATGCCTTTTTATACAACTCCTTCCAATTTACAGCTGATGTTCTAGGAAAGCCTAAGAGCGGCAACTTAGGTGTTCCAAGGAGGATGTGGAGAAGACCATGGCAGCAGCACACGGTGACCCCTGCAGAGACACGCCATTAGGGGAATGCCCGTTCCAGCTGCTGAGGCCCATGTCACAATTTCCATTCAGCATGGCAGACTTCATCATGGATAACAGTTGTTGGAAAAGCTTGAGCAGGATCCGCTCCAGGACCATCAGGCACAACATACAAGATATACAAAAACCGTCCTCTGCTACTGAAGAGCTTAGCCAAGCTCTAGCAGACACTCTGGTAAAAAATTCTGGAACAAGCTCTGGATACTCGCTGACCGCTGCTTTATACCTAAAGGACAAAACTCTACAGAACTCAAAGAGTTCAGAGAGATCTCTCTATTGGACATTGAGGGTAAAATATTTTGGTCTATTGTTGCTAAAAGGCTTACATCATATCTTCTCAACAATGAGTACATCGACCCCAGTGTCCAAAAAGGAGGAGTTCCAGGATATTCCGGATGCCTGGAACATATATCAGTGATTAGCCAGATCATCAAAGAAGCAAAGAGTAATAAAAACGCGCTCGCTGTCATCTGGCTAGATCTCGCTAAAGCCTACCCGAGTGTACCTCATCAGCAAGGACATCATGGCAGGATGCACTATTACAGGGGTCCTGTTCATAGCTGCTATGAATCTTTTTCTGAAAGCAGGAGAGATGCGGTGTAGAGGTCTTAAAGGAGACGACGGAACAAGGCATCCTGCTAGCCAGGCTTTCATGGACGATGTGACTGTGATGACCCAAGCAATTCAAGGAACACAGCAGATCCTAAGTGGAGAAATCCAGGAGCCTCAGTATCCACAAAGGAATGTTGATAAGAAACACCTTCAGCATCCAAGGCTCAGAAATCCCAGTATTCCAAGACCAAGGGATGCAATGTCTTGGAAAAAAAACAACTATGTCTACTCCATGAAGGACGTTGGCAGTCTCAAAGACCAAAGTCCAACTGAGCATCTGGCTTGAGGCGATTGACACCAGCTAGTTGCTTGGGAGGTTCATTGTATGATGCTTTCACTATGGCCAACACCAAAAGGCAAGAGAGAGCCTGTGGTGCAGAGGGTCCGAGAGGCAGAAGATGAACACTGCCATGTTAAAGGGGTAGGTCTGGACTCTCAGGCACTTGAACGATCACTGTCCTGGAAGGAACTTTGGGAAACCGACCAAGGCAAGTTGACGTCAAGTAATTTAAAGATCTGGGGCAAGGCAGAACAGCCATCATGCAAGCAGTATGGATTAAGCAGTGCTGTGTACACTGAATATCTTGACGGCATGCCCCAAAGCACTGGGAGATGGTTGACACAGGTACTGTACTGTACAAGACAAGGTACTGATAGAAGTCAATGCTGAGGGTCAATGCCAACAACAACTTGGTACCACAGTCTCCAAAATTCATCAACTTCCAGTGTGATGGCAACCATACTCCCATGGTACAGGCAGCGGCCAAGCACCCGGCATCCATACAGCAAGCTTTTGATTAGGAGATGCAAGTGGACATGGGAAGTAGGCTTGCCTTCCCACAAGACATTGCAGTAACCTCACTCTGTCCGGATCTGGTCCTGATTTCCAGGAGCATCAAGACCATCTTAGTAGCTGAACTTACGGTGGAATGGGAGGACAGGCTAGCTATCTCGCATCAAATCAAGAAGGCTAAGTACCGGGACTTGATCGATGACGCTCTTACCAAAGGATGGCATGCAGCCATGTTTCCCATCAAAGTTGGCTGTCATGGTTTCCCGGCAACATCTTTGTGCTATTTCCTAAGACAGATCCAAAACTTTCTCAAGAAAACCACCAGGGAGATAGCCCTGGCAGCCGAGACTAGCTCAAAATGGTTGTGGCTGAGGAGAGCCCACAGTTGGAATCCATCTGGCTAAATGCTCTTTGCTGGCCCACTCATGTCATGTGATGTTACACATATTTGATGTTTATCTCACCTTTAATTTTTCCTGATAAAATGTGGAATCAACTCAACGTCTTTGCATTCAGCTGGCAATTTTATTATAGGGCTTTATCAGCCATGTAGAACAGACGTCTCTAACTTCCGGCTCACTCTCAAAATGTAATGTCTTTCACAGTTAACAAAGAACTCTCCTCATGATGATGGTATATATTAACCATGAAACACTAGCAGATGAGACCATGACACTCAGGTGAAAATGGTGTATCATTTCAGCAGTGAAACACTTCCATGCTGATGTAAATGGGAATTAGTTATCACAGGCCTCCAGGGTATAATCACAGCACATTGTTTCAGAGTGGCTTACCCAAAGCTCCTTTTTGTTTGTCAGGAGAATAACATTAGAGCACTGCGGAGGACAGTGTGACAGAAGAGTTATCTGCACTCAACTACTGGCAATCAAAAGAAAACATGCCACACAAGTAGAGATCGTTTATGTTGTGTGTTTTGCTTTCGAACACAGATGATACATGTTCAAGGACATCATTATACAGGTGATTAAAGGAATAGTTCACTTCAAATTTTAAATTGTTTAAATCAAATTTTTGCTATTTTCAAATGCGTAAAGTGTACGAATAAAAACGAAAACATTAAGAAAACACAATCTATTGAGTCAGCATGAAAAGGACTGCGCACGTCTTTTGCATGCTCAAGTTCGATTTCATATAGTTTCATGTAGTTTGTATTTTCATGTAGTTCTATGTAGTTTCATTTTATACTCTTGCACATGTCTACAGAAAGAACAAAAGGTCAACATCAGTCAACAAGATAGCTAAAAAAAACACTCTTTATAATAAACACTAAACTGATACTTCAGATAATAATGAATCCAAGAATAGATCTTACATGATTAAAAATATGATTGATTAGATGAGCCAACAGCATAAACAAGAGAAAGAGCCTACAACACCCCCCCCCCCCCCCCCATTTTTTCTATCGTATCAACTTGTAGTTAGGCTACACAAATTATTTTTGTCTTAAATAATTGTTTTTCTTTTTAAGTCTTACTGAAAAGTCAAATGGAAGGTTACCTGGTCCCCTGAAAACATTTCTGTTGTGGTCTGTGTTACTACAGCGCTCTGTATTTGGTTGCGTTATGAACTTTTGCAGCGCATTTTTGTATTTGGGGATTTTTTTCATTAGGCTAATGGTCACATTGTTAGTTTTTTAACCTTTGTGTTTCCGTTTTTGTGTTCCACAGTCATACTTTCTTTTGAACATTTTACGGACAGATGTGAGATCATGTGACCCAAATGTAAATTCCATGTAATCGCCTGCTTATTTTTATTTTTTTATTTTTTTATTTATTTTTGCATGTTTCTTGTGCAACAATTATTACTAGAAATTCGTAATATCCCAGATTCCTGTATTGGGTATAATAAGACAATCTTTCATCGACACTGTAATTTTTTTTTGGCCAAGGCGCGCCCCCGGTTGGCGGAATAACGTACAGCCACAGAATTGAGATGAGCGCGGCCCTGTCTGCTCACTCCTGTGGTTTGCTTTCGCTTCCTTCATTGGCAGGATAAGCAGCACACACTGCAAGCTACTGTGGTGGGCTGCACTTGAAGAAACACAAATACACTTCAATATTTAGTGGCGATTAAACTTAGCAGATCCACAAGGACCCATCGAACCTTGAATTTAACAGTGTTTACAGAATGGCGAGGAAAGGTTTGTGCTTTAACTGATCTACTTTTGTCAATGTTGTGGATAGTTTAGCTTGCTAACAACATAACATAGCCAACTAGCCAACAAGAATCTGACTAGCTCAAACAAAAGACTTGATTCCTTTTTGTCCATGTGAGACAATAATGCCTCTTTTAGACACTAGGTTTTAAGTTAATGATGTGTGGCTAATATAGAATTCAACAATCGCTGACCACACATTGATTTCAATTAGATTTGGTATTTGCAGGCTAACCAGTTTCTTCCCACATTGACCAAGCCCAGAAAACAATTTGACATTTAAAAAACAGAAGCCCAAAACAGAGAAGACAAAAAACTGTTATTCGTGTTCTAAACATTTACATTTTATTGGCCTAAGTTAAATTGGTTGTCAGCTCAATTTTAGGGGCAGTCAATCCGGATTTTAACTCGATCAACTGAAGTTAAATTGTAAATAGCGTAATGAAGTTTACAGACAGTCCAGTAACGTTAGGGTTCAATTAACGTTAATGTTATTCTAAAACCATTGAGCTGTGGATGTTGGTTATGTTTTATTACGTTATATGTTTTGTATTAAATGTGGTTATCAGTATAATCACGATATTGATCTTATTTTACTTAGTGCCTGATAAATGCTTATGAGTGGATTCAAATGGCAAAGTTTATTGTATGAAAGTGTATTTATTTATATTTACAGGTTGGGATGAGGAGCCTTTGGATCATGCTGTAATGTCACAGTAAAGCTTAAGCTTGTTTCTGCAGTGTTTACCTGATACATGTGTACAATGGCATCAAGAAATGAATTTCAAGATATTTACTAAGGCTTAGGTGAGTTGGAGGGTGTTGTGCAGTCATTATTTCAACTTGAATTTGGTTCTGTAAAGTCAAAATAGTTTGGTCTAGAGTGAAATATAGGTGGATTTGTCCGTTGGTTTACCAAAATGCAACTAATGTGCCCTTGACTGTACCTTGTCAACAAGGGCAAGTTCAGACCTGCCTATCAGGCCTGTGCCAACAAGCCATTTAGTCACTACATACATTGGACTTAACTGATTCTGATGTTTCTCCTCAAGCACAGCTAAATTTACAATGATGGTTTCTCGTAAGCATTTTCATGGATTTTTGTGGTTATGTTCTGTCACACTACAGACTGGATTGTGATATTGCACGCTTCTGTTGTTAAGGTTTTCATAAGGCTCATTCTTTCATTTCCTTCCTCCAATTTTGATAGATTTTGTGCCCTGAGTTGGGGTTTGCAATGACTCATTTGACCACAAAATGGCTTGCTGATGACAAAGTCAAAGATTTGTTATTTTCAGGTCAGGAGGAGAGGCAGAAATTGCTGCCGTTTTTTTTTTTTTTTTTTTTCTTATATGATGTCTTTGCTCTCTTTTTCCATAAAGGTCAAGTGGTGAAAGCTTTGGGACCGTCAGCGCTTCTTGCAGTGAGGAGTGAGCTGGCGATGTCAGGGGTCCAAACCCCTCCTCCTCCAGGGGAGATGTCCAGTGGGCCTGTGGCAGAGAGCTGGTGCTATACCCAGGTGAGATGGACCAATTGCTCAAGCGATCATGTACAGACTATGCTGAAGAATTTTTGGAAGCCATTTAAATAGCTGCCTAATTATGCATATCCCGGTGTAGTATGTGTTTTTTGTGTGTATGTGTTCGTTCGAATGCAAGTAAACAAGAAAGAGGAATCAATTCTGTGTTCGAGCACTGTCTCAAACATGAGCACTGTCTGTGCACACAGATAACAGCGCACAATTCCAATTTTCTGCTAGACATCATTTATTTTTACCACGCACTTATGTGCTCCCCTGTTTATATTATCACATAATTAGCACAGAAGTTATAGATAGGCCTATATATGTTTTTTGCAAATTGTAATTATATTATTGCCCTGCTCTTTATATAAAGTTGGACATACACTCACCTAAAGAATTATTAGGATTTAATTATTAATTTAATAATTTAATTTAACAATTTAATTATTAGGTCAAGACAATCCCCTGAACTCCAAACTGAATGTCAGACTGGGAAAGAAAGGTGATTTAATCTCATTCAAAACAGCCAGCTGTTGCTGTCAGCGAGCCGCGCACATTGAATACTCATATGAGTCAGGCTGCGAATGTAAGTTACGTGCCCTCCCCAGCGCGCTCATGCTTACTAAAAAAAACGCACTCGCTACATTCCCTTTAGCCTTTAGCACATCTAGTGGATGCATAACCCAAACCCAGTCAAACGTTTGACTGCAGTATCTTATCCGGTGCGCCCTATATATGAAAAATGTTCTAAAATAGGTCATTCATTGAATGGGCGTAATATAAGTATTTATATTTGTCTGTATTATAGTTATGGACCATGATTACGCTTTGCCTGCACGTTCTGCTGCTACAGCCAGCTCAGTAAAGCTCAAACGTACGGGTGAAAAATATGACCCGAGAAGGGTTTGGGACAGGAGAAAAAGCATGACACATGTAGACATTGGGGTTGCATTTAAAGCTTTGTGACAAGCTAAATCTACAAAGAGATGCCGTATATCCGTATATTTTGTGAAACGATGATATCATGTCATGAGCTGAGCTGGTTGTCATGTGAGCCCACGCTCTTTCCCGACGTCATCAAAGTACGTCTTTTGTTATTATTTTAAATGAGTGACCCCTGGTGACCAAAAATGACATACTGTATGTTTAAAATGGTGTGTCCATTCCATTGCGAGTGCACTGCGCTTGCAGAGAGAGCCAGTCCCCATGTTATTCTGATTGGCTTATTATTATTTATTTATTTATTTATTTTGCATCCGGCCGTTCTCACGTCTGGTGTGGACAGACAAAATGCTTATCACTGGAATCGTATGGAATGGTGTCCGGTTAGGACATATGGTGTCAGGCATAAAGATAGTATAAACATTAACATCATGATTTTCTGCAAAGCTGCTTTGAAACAATGTGCATTGTGAAAAGCGCTAAACAAATAAATTTGTCCAGAAATTTTACCACTTTTTTTTATTTTTTTTTATTTTAATGACAAGTGTAGCTTGAGCAATTGCATATGTTTTGATCTCTTGCTTGTTTCGGCGCTGTGCACAGTTTGATCTAATGAAGGGTAATCAGTGCATTAAAGTAGATAGAATGACACATTATTGTGCAAGTGATAATGAAACTCAAGCAGTCATCATAATGTGGTCATGCTGGTTTATCAGATATGGTAAA
Source organism: Pimephales promelas (assembly GCF_988280905.1). NCBI lineage: Eukaryota > Metazoa > Chordata > Actinopteri > Cypriniformes > Leuciscidae > Pimephales > Pimephales promelas. Next base: position 27,330,547 of record NC_142775.1, on the reverse strand, counting down.
ATGATACCATCGGAAATTTGTCTCAGTAAGACTTAACCTCAGGCTGATGCAATGCAAAGTTGAATAGGAGCTATGTAGTTGCCTAGGAAGTGAATCAGATGTTGGTAAAAATATTTGAAGCTACAGGAAGTGCATGTGTTCTCAGAGCATATGATGTGTTGTTGACTAGGAATGACTACACATTGGTATGTGTGTTGTTGATGTTATCCATTTTCATTGATGCCAATTTTTGGTGATCTTGTAGGTCAAGGTAGTGAAATTTTCCTACATGTGGACCATAAACAACTTCAGCTTCTGTCGAGAAGAGATGGGTGAAGTTTTAAAGAGCTCTACCTTCTCATCAGGGCCTAATGATAAGATGAAATGGTGAGGAGTCCAATCAATGTGTTTGTGTGTGTGTGTTGTAATAGTTTCAGGCTCATAATCTCAATCACTCTGCATCTTTGTCTATCTTCAGGTGCTTGCGGGTCAATCCGAAGGGACTCGATGATGAAAGTAAAGATTATCTTTCGCTATATTTGCTATTAGTTAGTTGTCCAAAAAGTGAGGTCAGAGCCAAGTTCAAATTTTCTTTATTGAACGCTAAACGGGAGGAGACAAAAGCTATGGGTAAGAAAAAAAACACCCTTAATTCGAGATTTTTATTTATTTATGGGAGTCCTGTTGTTTTAAATGCTACATAGATTTGTAATTCGGTATCAGCTGATTGCTTTTGGTGCTCTTGAACAAAACGTTTCTAACTTGACTCTTACTTATTTTCCAAATGCAGAAAGCCAAAGAGCCTATCGGTTTGTCCAAGGCAAAGACTGGGGCTTCAAAAAATTTATTAGGAGAGATTTTCTTCTCGATGAAGCAAATGGGCTGCTACCAGATGATAAACTCACATTATTTTGTGAGGCAAGTATGCATTTATACTTTTTGTTTTGGGTCAGCCGCAGCTGATTAATCTCTTTAAAATTGTATTTATTTAGTGATGTAACTAAATTAAATTTAGGTAAATCAGTTGCATTTTTAGAAATCAACTGAAAAAAAATCTAAAATCTAGAAAATCTAATACATAGATGATGTACTTCGCATGAGTCTTGGATATCTAAAATTTGCACAAAACAATCTATCATTGTATTAAATGTCTTAAACTTGACGCTTGCTTTTTTGAACTAGATTTTAAACAAATTCTCCTTTTATCAACTTGGATATATTTATTTGTCTTTGACCTATTTGCTTGACGTTTTTTTTTTTTTTTCTCCATTTGTAATTTCTTTCTTTTAGTTACACTGTTGGTAATTTACAAAACATGAAAATGTGGAACTTGCAAAATTGTAGGCTTTCTCCTGCAAGTAGATTGCAGATGAAATTTCCTCCGCGCTCTGATCTGTTTGTATGAATACGCTAGTAGCAGTCTGACAGATCACCCTTCTCTTCAGAACGTAGCAGGATAGAGACATCACCTAGAGCGGCAAATGAAATGGGTTGTCAAATGAATTTACTGTAACACAATTATGAGTCTTGCTTGAAAAATAGCCGACATGCCTGTTGAGATCTGCTGCAGGGTTTAATATTTGCAGGGAAATTGGCAATATCACAAGACAAACTTGAAACTAAATGCAAATTGCAGATAATGTTTCCCCTCATTAATTGGACAGTTTTTGTAGATGATTATTGCCAGACAAACTATTAAAAAACTGCAGGATGCTTTCATCAGCTGTGTTTCTGATAGCTGCAGTTGGTTTTCATTTTGCAATTTTGCATGAAAGGTTTTTTCTTTTTTCTTGCATTCACCTTTATTTTTATCAACACTGAAATATTTTCAAAGCAGGCGAGGTTGCTAGTACTCTTAATGAGTTTGTCAACATTGTATACAGAGATAGAATATATAGGAACACTGAGTCAGTTAGTACTTAGTTAATAGGAGCTGCATTTTCCCTGCCCAATCTCAATTGCTGTTGCAATCACGTAATTAAAGAAATAGTTCCCTCGAAACAATTCCTTGGAGCCGTGTAGCACTTGGATGACATACAGTAGCTTTGATATGTTTGCACTTTGCAGTCAAATTCGCTATAACGCGTTACCTTGGGTGCTCTATTACTTTTACAGGGTTCTAAGAAGTAAATGAAGATTGCCAAGTAACATGCATAAAAATATGCTTAATGTTGTTGTTATAATAAAATGTAAGAGGACAGTGTGAAGACATTTCAGTACATCACATTGCATTACCAGACCAAGTGGTTTAATTTGACTAGTAATTTAATGTGTTAATTAGGTAAGTGTTGTCCAGGACTCCGTGAACATTTCCGGACAGTCCAACATGAACACGTTGAAGGTTCCGGAGTGCCAGCTGTCTGATGACCTGGGTAACTTGTGGGAATGCTCACGCTTCACGGACTGCGCTCTATATGTGGGGGGGCAGGAGTTCAAAGCCCACAAATCCATCCTGGCAGGTGAGTCTAATCCAGACCCCCAGCCCTGCTGACGACATCACCTCCATGTTCTCCTCTCATCCCAGCGACGCTAGCTCAGCAGCACCCACCCTTCTGAGGGGGGTTGTGCATGTGTGTCGGGAGACAGTTTGTGTGACCTTGACAGTATATATTTTTTTCTTTCTGGGGTTGTAATTCTTCAATATGACAGTTTTAGATTCATCATTGAAAATCCAGAGAGTGATCCACTACTAATGTCCTCAAAGGTCGACTGGGTCCATGAATGTGACTTTTGCCTTTTGGTTTCTTTTTGCATGTGTAGATTCACAGGTCGGGGATAATTTAATAAAAAAATAAAATAAAAAATAAAAAAACTGGACACTTGTTTCATTTGTTTTTGACTCTGAGCCTTGAGAGATGCTCATATAATGTGACTGACAGATTTATTGCTTTTTTGACAGCGAGATCACCGGTCTTTAATGCCATGTTTGAACATGAAATGGAGGAGAGTAAAAAGGTATGCATTTGATGCACTTCTTATATTGCAATAGCAATATAGTTTCAGAGACTTTTGCCGTTATACAGTGTATGTGTTCATAAGCTGCTTTGTTTTCTTCCAGAATCGAGTGGACATCAGTGATGTTGAACCAGAGGTTTTTAAAGAAATGATGGGCTTCATATACACAGGAAAAGCACCAAATTTAGAGAGAATGGCTGATAGTTTATTAGCCGCAGCTGACAAAGTAAGTGGCTGTTTTATGAAAAACTTTAGATAATTATGCTTATTAATGCATATATTTAATATGCATATTTTATATGCATATGTTTTAAGCATCTACTTAAGTAATAAGAGAAATGTGTGCTGTCAGGGCATACACTACCATTCAAAAGTATGGAGTCGGTACTATTATCCAGCAAGTATGCATTAATTTGAATTTAAAAAGTGACATTGAATGCATTTACACTGGTATATAAAAAAAATTCTCCTTTCACAAAAATATTTAGCTACACAACTGTTTTCAACATTGATAATAAGTATATAAGTGTGTGTGTATGTATATATAATGCTGATTGTTTGTATATTTGTATATGGATGTGTTTATGTGGGTTACCTTTTTTGTGAACCTGGCAGAAGATTAAAAAACTTATGTTTTTGATTTTTTTTTTTTTTTTTTTTTTTAAAGGAAGTGACCAGTTTGTGTAAAAGATTAGTTCAACCAGAAGTGAAACCTATCATGTACTCAACCTTAAGTTGTTTCAAACCCATATGACTTTCTTCTGTGGGAAGAAATGTTGTTCTGATCACTAAAGCGAAGTGATTTATTGAAGAAGACCAGACTCAAAAGAACAATTTAAGCATCACTACTACTTTCATGAATGTATCATGGTGAGCTAGGGCGAACGTTGAGTTTTACAGTGAATAAAGAATTTGCTCTGTCTCAATCTAGTCATATGGACTATTTCGTTGGGGTGCTTTTTGTTTTTTCTTTTTGCAGCTTCAAAGCTTCAGAATACAGAGTACATGATTACAAAAAATGTATTATTTTGTGTTTCATAGATGGAAGAAAGTCATACAGGTTTGGAACAACATGAGGGTGAATAAATGATGCCAGAATAGTCATTTTTTGGGTGAGCTAATGCTTAAAATGGCATCAAAAACCTTTGAGTTTTGTTCTAAGTCATGTGTGTCATTCTCTCAGTACGCTCTGGAGCGCTTAAAGGTCATGTGTGAGGAAGCCCTTTGCAACAGCCTCTCGGTTGAAAACGTGGCAGACACCCTCATCCTGGCCGACTTGCACAGCGCCGAGCAGCTCAAAGCACAGGCCATAGATTTTATCAACAGGCAAGCGCTGCCAAAGAAACTCTGCTTGATAAATTCCTGCTGCCATGGCTGTTTACCAGCCTGAGAATGAGAGCGTTTTTCTTCTATCTTATCCATAGGTGCAGTGTCCTCCGACAGCTGGGCTGTAAAGATGGGAAAAACTGGAATAGCAAGTATGTAATTAGCTGATATGTGTGACACAAGATTAATACCAAGCTCTTATCTGCACTCTTAGATGCATTAGAATGCATTGTTTTAGTTTCTGGGCAGCCCGAGCTGCTTGGTTGGTATCCGCAGCCCGCACATCTCCTGATACAGGTTATTAATAGACTCTGACTGTCTGAAACATCAATGAAGGGAACATTTGTGCATTATAAACGTATCACAAAGTCTCTATTATAGATCCCCGACGCCCTGCTGATCGTACTCTTCAGAATGGCAATAACTCCTGCATTAGTGCATGCTCATTCGGAGGAAAACGGCCTTTTGTATAAATAGAGTTGCTCGAATCTCCCGTACGCACCATTGAATTGAGCCTCTCGATTTTTAATGTCTTGTGCTAATACTGAAATGTCTTCACCCTCTCCTGACAGTCATGCCACGGACATAATGGAGACCGCAGGCTGGAAGTCAATGATCCAGTCTCATCCTCACTTAGTGGCGGAGGCTTTCCGTGCGCTTGCGTCAGCACAGTGCCCCCACTTCGGCTTGCCCAGGAAGCGCCTAAAACAGTCGTGACGACATTTCTGCTGCTCTCTTGGGCCTGTCCTGGGGCAAAAGCCAGAACACTGCAGAGTTTCGTCTCACTCCCATTGTCATCTGACCCAACAGCACGTGACTGGGACAGACTGGCTTCTAAACGACAGCGAAAGCTGTTCGCACCCTTCTCGAGCAATGGGACCGGCATCTGAGCTTTATGTTGCAAATCTGTCACTTCAAACAGCCTTAAACTATCTGCCATGACTCTTGTGTGGAGTGTTTGAATTCTCTCAGTTCTACTCTGTGCCTGCCTTGTCCCATGAGACCAGGCCTCTTCCCTGTTGCACTAGTTCCCAAAGTCTCGCTGTTTTGATATGGAGCTCTCTAGGAATGTGTCAGGAGTTTGATCCACATGAAATAGTATATATTCTTAATGTTTAGTTGTGCAACTAGACATTAAATAAACGTTAACACGATGAGTGCAAGGTTATTTCTTTATACTTTTTGAAAAGATAGATATGCCCCATATTGATGGCACAATTTCTATGTAAAGACACAGTTTAACCACGTGGGGAGGAGAGAATACTAGTACTATTCCATATTGTCAGAAAATGATATGCATTTCAGAGATTTGTATTTTGATGTGTACCAAAATGAATTGTTTTTGTCCTGCCCCTTAACCTGTGAAAACATTGTCATCTAGTCACAATTTTACCAACGACTAAATTTTTTGGCTCCATAGTGTTGCTTCCATTGAATTGGTCTACCAAACACAGACAAGTAGTGGGAAGTTATTGGCCATAATCTCATTTGTGTAACCTGATTGAACTAGTCAAGACAATCCATCTCCGAACACGCTGTCCTCTGTGATCAGGAAATATTTCGATGCTGAGCATCAGAGTGTGACATTGCTATGTATGTCATTTGGATGGATTTATGAATGTGTGAGTGGGAAATACAGATAGATTGATTGTCATCGATCTATCACGGTTTTGTTTTGAGCTTTGGTGTTAGTCAAACTGACAGTGAGCAGTCTGTACATTGTGTCATGCTACACTGACTTGTTCTGTTAAAGGACATGTTTTGTGAAGATTCTGGAATTTGTTCCATCTTTTTAAAAAAAAAAAAATTAAATATTGTCTGAGAGATTGCCTGCATTAACTCATTAAAAAAAGTTTTTCAGCATTCAGTGTGTTATGATATTCTCTACTTCCATTCAAGTTTCATGCATTTATTAGATAGGAAATAAATATATTGTGAAATATTACACTTCCTATTTAAATCTTACTGAGCCCAAACTTTAGAACATTTTATTTGATGTATTGTAATATGTTGTGTTTATGAGTAATTTCTAGATTGGCAGTCGCAGTTTCTTAACAATTACAGTCTGATTTTTTTTTTCTCTCCTTTTTGTTTGGATTATGTACTACTTGGTGTTTAATTCAGTCCTTGTACAGGGTAATACTGTGTATTTCATGATCTCATCCTGAGTAGCTTGTTAGAGTTATAAAGTTTCGCAGGAAGTGAAATGCCATCTGCAAAATGACTAATGTTTTGACATTTTGCTTTGGCTATTTGTGAATAACAGATTTCAAAAGCGGTGATGGAATGGTCAAAAAGAGCAATAAAAACAACCGGACATACAGCTGAATTTCAGATTGCATTTTGCTAAATATAGGCATTTAGTGATTGATTAAACATTGCAGTGTTATGCTATAACTGCAGCACAAGTTGTGGTGCCATGACCATTATAATCTTTGCAGAAGTCTCAACGTATTGTTCTCGCATCCTTCATGATGGGGGAAATCAGGGCTAATTAAAGAGAACAGCATGTAGTCCGTAATCTGAGCTATCAAACACACATCTTTTTCCCTTGCCAACATGCCGCTTCATGCCGACCGTTTTCCGCGGCTCCTAGGGAACTGTGATAACATACCACTATTAGAAACCCTCTCTCCCACTCCTGTCTGTCTGGAAGACAATTTTTAAGTGCACCACTGAGCTAATGAGACGTTGCGGATTCATACAGTTCTTTTTCCATCATAGTACAATTCAGTTTTGTCTTTTGTTCTTTTCTTCGGTGTGAATCGAGCGGTAGGAGGCCGTCTATGTTCAAAGCCAAAAAAAAAACATGACAATCCATTCTGAAAGAAACAAAAGGTTAACACTTGTGGAAGAGTCCATTGTTTGCATGTGCATATAAACTAATGTAACACAAGTCTATACATCAGAAAGCGTTTTATTGAATATGATCATGTATTGAAGCTTGAAGAAATGAAGCACATATCACAGGATGTAAGGTTTTTTTATCCAGAGGTAATGTGATTTTGCACAAATTTTCACTGATTGAAGAACCATTGATTTATGTGGTCATACAAATTAAGGAGAATATGCATATTTTTTACTACAAATCTCACATCTATTGTCTAGATATGCTTCATGGTTTTCTTTGTGACAGTCATATTGAATTTAAAAAAAGGAATAAATTAACCCTCTATGGTACAATGTTATGTGGCAGCATCATTATCCTTTAGTGGAAAAAAATAACTGCTACAATGTTGGAAATAAAAGGACATTTGAAAAAGAAACCAATAAATGCTGGTTTTAAGCCACTTGACATTTGAAAAAAAAAATGCATTGAAGTGCTCTATAAATAGCTTTTATTGAATGAGAATGAACTTGCTCTTTTTAGTGAAATAGTGAACTATAAATAAATTAAATCAAAAAGTTGTACAAAAAATGTGGTATGTTTTACAAGAAATTACAATTTTGGCCTTCGAGTTCAACATTTATGTTTAATTGAATGTGCTATTTGCAGTTTCTTTGTAATATCTGTGAAAATTGTTTCAAAGGAAATCCTACACCACCTTTTTAGTGTAAATGCCTACCATAGAGGGCTAATATAAAGCTCTTTTCCTTGAGCGTTTTTTTGTTTGTTTGTTTATTACAGATATTGAGGACAAACATAAAGCGTACAATTTGCAGTTGTGAAACTAAAGCGGTGATAAGCCAGATGACTAAAATCTACATCTACTTGATATAACTGTCAAACACCAAAAGTAGGAAAATTGTTTATGCTGTATTGAGAGAATAAAGAAACTAATTCATCATTAAAAGGCAAAATACACACGGTTTAGTCACATTTATACACTATTCACAAAATTGCACATGGGATTATAAAGCTATTTGAATCTTATAAACTAAATACAATTATAAACAGCTATCTTTTTATCGACATCTTCTTAATGCTAATGTTCATGTGGTGTGGCAAGACAATTAGAGTATCAGTACAATTAATAATCCATCTGATTCTTCACTTCGAGCAGAACTGTGATCCAGATCAGTCGTCCTGATATGAGAAGAATGAAATAAATGGCCATAATCTGTTTGGCACACACACAAAAACACATATGGAACCTGAGAATTCAAGTTCTGATTATCAGACTATGGCATTTCAACTGGTTCATAATAACACACTGACATAATGTGCAAACAAAAAAGGGATCTCCAGCTACGTTTTTAAATGATAATAGACATTACAAGGCAGACTCACATAATGCATTTCATATGCGTTTGCATAAATGTCTGTATTTACTCCCAACACATCTTTACTTTTCAAGGAATGGAGGACAGGAAAAAGTGTGATTCCAGTCCAAAGTCACTGGCATGAATAGAGGTTTGAGACATGATTGACATGCTAAATTTCAGTTTTTGGCTTCGGTCCCCTCTGTCATGGTTTGTAAGTGAAATTTCCCACTATAATTAATGTTAATTAAAGCCTGGAAATGTGGATCTCTGTGGCGAGACCATGACAAAGGGTTGTTAACCGGCTGCCAGATTCACTAAATCCACCTGTCCGATGAATTGTTCTCTCGTGAGACATCACAAATTACTCTTTGAAATTGTACACAAATCTCAATTCACACATAGATCTTTTGTGAAATGCAAAATGACTAGGAGTAATTTGTATGTGATGTCTTTGCCGAATGATTTAACTCGTTCGCATTTACCTTGACAACTGCATAAATGATTTCCACAATTTAGTGCCAACACACAGCTCAAAACACACACGCACACACACACACATAAACCTCACAATAAAAAGGTGTTTCACTTATATTCTATCCTCTGTAGGTCTGTGATTTATTAGCTTGACAAATAGCGAATGATGTTTTTGGAAAAGATTCCCAACAGAACTTACCCGAACAACAAAACTCAAGATGAGATGGGATGTGGGACGTCTAAAGCCAAAAAACCCCATAAAAACGTTGATCGGTTATTTTGCCATCACACGTCGTGTGAGGCAAAAAGGCAAAGGCAGAGGTTGAAGCACATGCCAGTAATGTAGCCTAATGCGAAACATCTGGATTTATTTTAATTGCTTCTAAATCAGATGAAACACATGGTGAAAATGAGGTCGACCCTTCCCACTATGGAGGATGGACTGGACCTTAACCTGTGGAAGCGTACGGCGTGTCACTGTGGTAGTTGTAATCTGGGCAGATTTTCTGCACCAGTTTATAGTCAGTGCTGTAAAAGGCGATGTAGATGCATATGACTTTGAAGGGCTTTGAGCAGAGCCAGGACACGTGGCTCTGGGTGGATTCTTGGTAACACACGTTGGATGGGTCATAGCTGCAGTGTGAAGTCTTTTTGCTGCGGTCCGTTTTCTGGTACTCGATACGACAGTTGAAAGATTTTGAGTCTTTCGTCTCCAGGGTGGACTGCTGGGCGATCTCAAACTCCACCACTTTGGAAGGTGGCACCAGGCTTACGGAGACGTTCCCCAGGCCTGTTGAATTATGACGGAAGTATACACTGAACGTGCCGTTGCCGTGGTCCACTATCTTGCCTGTAATTAGGAGATTTAGTTTCACAGTCTTGATGTTGGAGTTGAAGTCACCCCAGCCGAACATTTTTTTAAACTTCCCCGTTTTCACGATGGGTCTGCGTTTAGTCCTGCTCTGCGACTCTCTGACATCTGTCTGGTTAGATAACCAGTCCCAGGAGTCCTCAATGTTTTCCAAATACGTAATCTCCCTCCTGTTGCTCTTGAACCCAGGGGATCCCCGGGCGAAAAGGCGCATTGGGTTGAGAACCCTGGGACTGGCGCTTTTGGGGGAAGGGTTCATCTCATTTTCCCCCCAGTCCACAAGCCCCACCTCTGGAATATGGACTCTTCTGCATGTGACCTTCCAACAACACTGCAAAAAACACAAACATGAGAATACATCATAGTACATGTGTCATATTAACATTATAATCTTCATTATAAAACAGTACAGTGCAACAAAACCTGTCCACTTTTTCAGCTGCCTTGGTTGAATTGTTTTTCACATTCCTTTTTCCCATAGGGATTTTTTAAAGAAAGTCATTGTTTAAGAGTTATAAGCCATGAACAAAACCAACCAGCTATGAAGTGAATTGCATCATTACAAACTTACATTTTAAGCAAAAAAATCAGTCAAAAATACAAGACTGTGTACTTTGGAGAATGCGTAACGGCTTTAATGTGGGATAGAACTACAATGCCTTGAAGCATTGAGGATCAAAAATGATGAAGAAATATTAAACTTAAAGGCACTCTATGCAAGATCTGTACCTTAATATAACAGCTTCAAAGTCGTTTTGGTGGTTAACAAAGTCATAGTAGGGCGAATCATCCTGGTAGGAAAGCTTGGGGGGGACGCCGCCGGAAAAACCAGCCATGCAAGTTTGAGAGTGGCGCCCCTGACACAGCGCGTGAGAATCACGAAATGGTTTACGGCAACGACGTCACACGCATCAACAACATCATACTGTATGAAGCTACTTTCGAAACAGGGAAAGAGAATCGGACCGTGCTAGAAACCGGACAAGAGTCCACTCGGTCGGGCTTTCACTCGTTGGCGCGAGCTTAAAAGCTGCACTGGATTGTAACTGCGATGCTGACCTGGCGATCTTGTTGATGGACTTGTAAGTAAATCTCTTATTTATAAACTTGTTTGTATTTGTATACTAGTTGTTTCTATATTGTATGTTGCTGCACTGGCTTGTGGTATGTAATTTTTTACGGTGCTGTTCATTCATCCGTTGTTGATAATAAGACCAGTTCAATAATTCTCACATGTCTATAGCTTTCGATTACCAGAGCTTTAAGCAGACTTCCTAAAAACAGTCGTTTCTCTTAGTCTTGTTGTTTTTTCCGTTATGTTGTATTGCCGAGCTTGCCACAAGAGCTAGTTTGCCAGCTGAACTCAGGTGTTGTGATGTGTATTTATCACGTATCTTTAGTCCTGTGTCTGGTTCGGATTTCTTATGACGTGTGTAAGTTACTGTTATATCAAGTTTATCTGACTAACAGTACACTTCCCGACTGTAACTTCAAATTGTGTTGATTATGAATCAATCAAATCTTGACGCTGTTGATGTTGATTCTTGCGATTACCATGAGGACATAGTCAATATCTCTCATAATTATTAGGACATATATAAGCCTAGAGATGGTAAATAATTGAACACAATTTGCTATTATGATAAATTGTAATCATGTCTAAATCATAACGTCCAATGTTATGAAATAATGCGACGTACATTTAACTTGATTGATGTCATCTGACATTTTGTAATTTTAACATTACAATCAAAAAACATGAATTAAATTATACAGTAGCCTATACACTATAGGCTATTTACTTCTGATTTTGCAGAAATCATGTAAAAACGCTATAAGCCAGCAAACGCGATAGGCAACTTTATTATTAAAAAGCAGTCTAGCACTTGACAGTATATGCAGTAACAGGGGAATAACGGTTATTTACGACAGTGCAAGTACACCACAGCGGCTCTAGAGGTCACTGTTTTACAAAAAAACCAGAGAGTGCATAGTGTGCCTTTAATTTCAATAAAATGGAAAGATGTTGGTTATATAGAAGCAATATATTTAGCATTCAAATATTTAAGTAGTCCAAGGAAACTGATGTGATGCTTGTCTTGGTAATATATGTGTACCTCTTAGTGTTTAAAAAAAAAACATTCACATTTCCTGCAACGGGTTTTTGAAAGTGTAAACACAAAATTATTTCTCCAATACACTGCAGTTTTGATCCTATGTGCCAAATAACCTTTTTGCTCCAGGATTGAGTTCTGGTCCACTTAAGATAAAGTCTTAATAATTTGTAGAAATAAGCCAAACTAGTTTTGCTGGTAATTAGCGCAGGCTGCCATCCTGAGGCACGGCTGAGAGGATCATTTGCTGAAGCAGATGTGAAAGTAGGGCTGTTTGAAATCGCACAGACGAGCAACCCTGTATTTTCTCTATAATTACTAATCTTGCTGTAAGCTTAACAGCAGCATATGAGAACTCAGTCAGCAAAGGACTATGTTCATGAAGACATTTCCATCCAAAATGGTCCAGAGCATATTAGTATTTTAGAGGCTGTGCTTTATCAAATATGGTTCAAATTCATTTCTGACTGACTGGGTAAACTTTTAGATGGGTGTAAAATGTTGTTGTCAAAGAGTGTAAAAAACATGCACAACATTATAAATGATGCAAACAGCCAGTAATAGCCCAGTAATTTGAAAGTTCTTTTTATAATGTGAAATCAATGTGTCTACCATGGATTGGGGGGTTTGTTCATCTATCTTTCTTTAGAAAACTTAATTAAGACAATACCTCCACGTAAAAACAGACAGAGATAGAGAGAGAGAGAGAGAACACGGTGTACATTTATGGGCTGCAGGTGAAACTTTCCAGCATCTTCAGAAAGTCCAATGAACAAAGATGGAAGATAAGCCTCAATGGAAATGAGAAAAAAGAAATAGAGATTTTTGTCTGTGATGAAACATTTATTCACTTTCGAGTCCCCTTGGTCTTGTACAATGTTCAGTAAACTAGACCGCTCATATCTCTGTTCTTGCCTTGGTTGTGATTGACATCATTTTTCATTTTGCAGACCTCAATGACTTCACAAGGGAAGATGAATACCATTCACATTTAGAGAAAATGTGGTGAGAGGCAACTTCAGGTGAAGCAGCAAGGAGATGATAATGCTAATGTGGAAGCAGTTAGAGGATGATGAACAGCTTCGGAAATTGCTGTGACAAGTGGAGGGATCACAGGCAAAATAAAATGCTTTATGGCTTGAGAGGAAAACTTAAAAGATTGTGGTGACAATCAGCCCCAATCCCCCCCCTCTCCTACATGTAGGGTGGCAGTAATTCAACACATATTATGGTAATAAGTCTAACTCAAGAGACGGACTACAGCTGTGACTTTGGTAGAGGTAAGGCATACAAGGTTTGCTAAGGGGAAAATCTAAGGATGTTAATTAAGACTTTAGTACAGTACTGTCCTGAAGGCTGTACAGTCAGAGTAATAGACAGATATTTACCTTTAACCTTTTATTCTTTCAGAAACAGCAGTTGTATACAGTAATAAGCCTCAAGTTCATACAAGTGTCCTATCAGAATAACCACATAATAAGTGCTTGGTGTAGGGTTAGGGGATCAAATGTGCAGTTTGTACAGTATAAAATCATTGTGTCTATGGAACCGTGTTGGTGTGATGTGTGTGTGTGTGATCCTGGAAAACCTTATGTTAAGGGAACAAAATGTTCTCACTAGGATAGTATTACCAGAATTCTTTGACCTTGTTGGGATATATTTTTGGTCCCCATGAGGAAAATAGTAATGTTTTTTTTTTTTTTTTTTGAAAATTTAAAAAAAAAAATGCAGAAAGTCTTCTGTGATGGGTAGGGCTATAGTGTAACGGGGTAGAATATACAGTTAGTACATATAAAAATACATCTCTATGGTAAGTTCCCATAAAACAAGAACACCCAGTGTGTGTGTTTGTACAGAACATTACAGGTGGTATGATTTTTTTTTTGTTTTTTTAATGAGCCAAGAACAGCATTTTCATTTTATTTTATAATGTTCTCTGAGGTCCACTGTCATCAAGATTTTTGTATAAAAAAACATCCTAATTTAGAAGTAATAAAGGTATTTTAGTTTTGACCCTCTCTTTCAAACACTGCATTTTGATAGGTGTAGCATTTTGATGTACTAAACACCCACTGCTATGATAGGGTTTTGCATATTAAGATAATTTTCGATGTCCCCGTTTGTCTGCCATTACATGTGTGGAATCAATTAAAAAAATCTGAATTATCCTGTTTTTGGACCAACAAGGAAGTTTTGGGTTCTGAAACTTACAGGACATTTTTAAAGTACCATAACCTCTTATGCCAAAAGATGGATGAAAATTAGATTTCTCGATTTTTTTTTTTTTTTTTTGAAAGAAGTCTCTTATACTCAACAAAGCTGCATTTATTTGATAAAAAAAAAATACAGTAAAAACAGTAATATTGTGAAATAGTATTACAATTTAAGATGTGTTAACTGTTTTCTATTTGAATATATTTTAAAATATAATTTATTCCTTTGATGGCAAAGCTAAATTTTCAGCATCATTACTCCAGTCTTCAGTGTCACATGATCCTTCAGAAATGATTCTAATATGCTGAAACATTTATCAAACAGTTGCAGCTTTAAAATTCTTAGTTGTAAATGTTGTTTTTTTCAGTAATCCTTGATAAATAGAAAGTTCAAAAGAACAGCAGTTTTTACATATAAATCTGTAAATGTTGATCAATTTAATACATATTTTCTGAATTAAAGAATTAATATATATATATATATATATATATATATATATATATATGAACAGATATATAGATACAGGTATATCTACCGTATATCATAAAAGCAGACATTAAATGGTTTAAACCTCTGATAAATATCTGTAATTTGGTAATGTATTGTACAATGTGTCAGTCACCCACACCGATAGCTGGCCGATTTTCATAGTGACAGCATCATAATATGACATCCACAAAGTGAGAAAAGAATCAGTCTAGATGTCCATCTGTAATGAGCATTATGGAGCAAGCTGTCTGCCAGTCCCTGGGGTGGACATATCTTTTACGGCTTGACATAAAGGTAATTGCCGTGGTGACCAGAACTAGCCCTCTAGAAAGTTATTAAGAAGTCAGGGACATCTCAGTGGCGGATCATGGATGAGGATGCTGTTAAAATGCATTTGCTTCGTCTGGTGGTAGCACACCTCTGATGGCTGTGATGGCTCTCCAGCCCCGGGGCATGAATCTGTTTGGTTGTCAGACCTGTACCTTCTTGTCATTTCCCGTCCATTTCTCTTTCTTGTGCCGTCTCCCTATTTCTCAGCCCCAGAGCCCCATGTTTGTACAGCATGGTAGTGGAGCTGTGATTTGTACCTCATTTTTAGAATTTACTTTCTTGAAACTTTACTTTACTAAGGCTGGAATACACTACACGACTTCTGTCTAGATTTTTTCCCTGTTTTGCAGTCTGGACGAGTTGATGCCAGTTGCTGAAAGTCAGAGCCAGTCTGCAGATATTGGACATTTGACACAGTTGACAGATTTCACAGTGAATTGTGTAGTATATGTTGGGCACAGACTCGAATAAACAGATATTTTGAGCTGATTTCAGAACAATTTTTTCTTTAATGATGAGGCACACTTTTTTTGCGTGGGTTAGTTGTGTTTGTAGACGATTTAAAAGTCGGGTAGCATGTGATCCTCAGTTGTTTGTATCTTTTTTATTTATTTATTTATTTATTTTTAAGTTGGCAATGTAAAAAGCCTATAGTGGTTTATAATCTGATTTTAAAAGACCAGTGTATACCAGATCATCCTTATTCACCCATTCCATTCTACCAAAGCATTTTTTTTTTCTTGAAAAATAAAAGGATACTTTTTTTAACATAAAAAAAAAAAAAGTTAATAGTGACCATGCCTGTCAAGGTCCAAAAAATAACAATGCACATATAAGTCTTATGCACCATATTTCATGTTTTCTCGTATGTCATATGATAGTTTTGTGTGAGAAACTGAAGTTTAAGTCTTTACACTAATAATAATAATACCGTAGTTCTCTCAACAAAATCTAGGGCATGTTCATATAAAAAAATGCTAGCCTTTTAAATCTAGATGCAAACACATTTCCGTCTGTTCCTTGAACATGGATTCAGTGGAATACGCTATATTGTTATAATGTTATAATTATATAATATTTATTACATCATATGTCTTATTGTTTTTGTTCTTTTAATTATTATTATTATTATTGTATTGTTTAAATGCATAGTTCAAGTGGGATAACATTTTAATTTATTTATAGGCTTTTTTTTTCTATATTACTGTAAAGAACAGGCAAAAAATGAAGGGAGAGAGAGAGGGGGGATATGGGATCCGATTCAAACCTGAACCATGTGGGTTTTGTGGGTCAACCATTTGAGATCATCTAAACCTACTCATGATGTTCTGTAATAAAACACTTCTAAGCATGCAGTGTCATCAAATACACACCACACAATTATCCAAACCAAAATGTATATACTACACAAATATAAGAGCATTTTGTTTAAGCCAAGGCACCCATAATGTAATCGAACAGCAGTTTCTTGTTAAACAGTACTGAAAATGGCCTCAGCTGCCTCTCCATTACACCTTTCCAGCCTCCTGTTCCTCCCCGAAGTCTCTGTCGCTTTATTCCTTTCTTTGCCTCTCTCTCTTTGTCTCCCCACTGTTTCTCCTGTGTGGTGTTACAGGGCATTTCATTTGTAATGATTCACACAAAGAGCAGTTTCAAGAGAAGGCCCCAAAGGCCTTGAGGAGGCAGGTGGGGTCCTGAGTCTACACACGGCCGCAGAATAGATTGCTACCCTGATGGGTGAAACAGCCGCAAACCCGAAACCCATCACTCTTAATCAAGAGCCGAGCAGCTAACAAATGGCAGGTTTTCAGCAGAGAGGATCAAAGAGAGAAATCTCACCCTCAGCCGGGACTGATCGCTGAACTGTTCGCTGTGCTGCATGTCTAATGCCATATAATCCCCGCTGTCATTAGCACCTGACCCTTACAGAGCCAAACGCTCATGCATGGCTGCCTTAGGCATCGGACCCTTAAATCATCTGGTCAGACCTGTAGCCAATCAGAGGTACGGTCGCTTTCAATGACTTCCAATTAAAGTGATGTGAGGCCAATGAAATGTGTCCTTTAACATTTGTATGCTGTATTAACATAACTGCATTTAAATTTTAATTCAGAAAATGTCAAAACTCCAATCTTTTCTACACAGGATTTAGATCAAATAAATTAAATAATAATAAGAAAACCCACAGATGTGCCAGTAGTATTTCAGTACTTTCACTTTCTCTGCTGGGTGACATGGTAAGGGAGTAACTTTGTGATTATACATCATATATATGCATCATACATAGTAGATTATATATATATATATATATATATATAAACAATATCAGAGGAATCACTTTCCAGCTGATGAATTATAAAAATGTCTCGGGTTACAACTGTAACCCTTGTATCCTGACAAGGGAACGAGACACTGCGTTGACTACAACGCTTGGGGAACGCCCTTAGCGTAACGCATCTGAAGTATAAATGAAACTATTCCAATCCTGATTGGTTCTGCGTCATGAGGTAATAGCATACGCGGAAGCTACAAAGGGACGACGGCACAGAACAGAGTTAGCTTCTGCAATGAAGCAAGTCGCTCCCAGGCAAGAGAAGGTGTGGCGGAGGGATGCAGTGTTTCGTTTCCTTCTCAGGGAACAAGGGTTACAGTCATAATCTGAGAAGTTCCCTCTCGAGGGAACTCCAATTGCGTCCACTACGAGTACCCACTATGCCACAACGAGCTCAGCCGACTCCAGAGGTTCGAAGGGGGCCCCAACCAGCCCTTCGAGAACCACTACCAGGTCCCATGTGGGACCTCTAGTATGTGCCGCAGGTCTCATCCTCCGAGCCCCACAGAGGAAACATACGACCAGCTGATGTCTCCCAAAAGCTCATCACCCAGAGGAGAGTGGAAAGCTGCAATGGCATCCACGTACACCTTGAGTGTGAACGGGGTAAGATGAGCCAATAAGCGATCTTGAAAGAACTCCAGCAGCTGAAGCCAACCGGGCAGGTAGCTGGCTCTGGTTAAAGTCACCAATAATCTGTCGATGGCTTCTGACTCTGGTGTAACATCTAGTCTAATTCTTTTAGATTTAAGAGATGCTTTTGACACTGTTGATCACAGTCTAATGCTCACACGTCTTGAAAGAGTGTCTGGTATGTCTGGGACAGTTTTGAAGTGGTTTCGATCCTACTTTGCTGACCGTTCCCAGTTCATCTCAAAGGGTGACCATAGGTCTGAGATTAGCTCTGTTATCACTGGTGTTCCTCAGGGGTCAGTTCTGGGCCCTTTACTTTTAACATATCTATCACCACTTGGCTATCTCTTGAGATCGACGATACACAAATCTATATACGTTCAAAACCAGATGAGTTGATTTTCTTTCTGGTTGTATTACTGATTGATGTGTAATAATTCCCTGTGTTTGAATTTATTGATAAATTCAAACACAGGAAATTATTACTTGAATTATTTATTTCAGGTGTACGTGGCTGCCATTGCGGCTTTCCACGCTCCTTATTTCCAACAAAAAACGTATTTCTATCTATAGGCAAAATACGATTTTGGAGTGCATACAGTTCCTAGTTCTTAGCGCATTAACAAAATGAAACAGTTATAATGTCAAATTGAATCAATGTGTTAACAGCTTTAAACATGGTTAATTATTTGCATGTGTTAACACCCTAAATATGTCAAAAACTTTGGGATCAAGCTGCTAAAAAAAAAAAGTGAAAAAACATTAAGGACCAACAAAAATGGAGTCAGACAAGGTGCTATTGTATTGCATTTTACCGTACATCATAACCTGTTAATAAGATCAGGTCTGTTAGGTGAGAAGTGATTCTTATTCTTTCTTCCCCCTTTAATACATGTCGGTTCTTTGTTCCACACTCTGCTGGTGCACTAACTATCATCCCATCAACACCTCTACAATCCCATTATACCCATCTGTCTGATCTTTGTTCCCACAAATGTGTTTGACATTTCCTCAGCAAGAATAACAGCTATGATCACAAGTTTCACATGCAAAGACAACACTGGACTGGCGAGAAAGTATAGGGAAAAAACGTGCATGAAAATGTGTTCGCGGCACTTCAAGCTTTCTCATTGGAAGCACTTCTGATGTTCCATCTTAATTTCCCTCTTTGCTTTGGATGAAGAACATGCAAATATAAATAGTGAGAATCATATGCAGCAGCAGCCCTTCCTGTCAGCGCAGCATTACAACTGACAGTACAGTTATCTCTGTTCTTTGATTAGGATGAATCCTACCTGTTTTCAGACATACCAGTCTCTTTTGAATATAATGAAGCAGCAGCAGAAAAAAAGAAGAAGCCTTTTTTTGGTTTCTTATAGATATGATATTTCATACAAGCGGGGCTGAAATCCTCACATCAGAGAGACAAAACGAGAGACAACAGGATGAATTAAAAAAATAAAGGTAAAGAAAATATGACGGAGACAAGAAGTAGCTGAAAGCTCAAATAGACATTCATTGAAATGAGTAAAACTATTTTATCTTTTAACAAAATTAAAAAAATACTAAATCTGCAGACTTAAAGGGATAGTTCACCCAAAACGAAAATTTTAAATTTGTCATAATTTAATCACTCTCATGTTCTTCCAAACCTGTATGGTTTCTTTCAAAAAACTTGTGTTAAATGTCTTAGTGTTTTTTTTTCTTTTTTTTTTTTGTCCATACAGTGAAAGCTAAAGAGCGTTGTTAAACATCTTTTGCATTCGGCAGAAGAAAGAAAGTCATAATACAGCTTTGGAAGGACAGAGAATCGCAACACAACACATCTATCATGATATAAAGCCTGAAATATACAGGCCTGTCCTTCAGCTCTGGAACACTCCGAAATCACAGTTTCCAGCCCATAAGTGGAAAAGCATTGATTTTATATCTCAGGTAATGGATGACCCTGGCATTACTTTCATGGCAAAAATAAAAGTCAGAACTTTGACAAATGACATTAACATAAACTGTCTAATGTGTGAGACACACATTAAAGATTGCACTTGTAAACCTTTTAGAGTAACTATCTGCAGTTCAAGTGACCAATGAGCCAAAACAACAACTTTCATTTTTAGATTTCTATAGTAATAAATGAAAACCAATTTATGAAAGTACATTTTTAACATGTAGAATACTAAATGCACTGCAGGCTAATTCTTGCAGTCTTTCTACGTAAATCGATAAAAAATAACAGTCATCCTAAATCACTGAGTTTGATATGTGTTTCCATATGTGTTCTGTCAAGAAAATCTATCAATTAAAATCTGTTATTATTCATTCACAATAAATGTGTCTAGATGAAAAGTAGATAACTTGAAAACCACCAGCAAACTAAAAACGATGGCGACATGTAAATGGCACCTGCTCTTAGGTGTGACAGATATTCCTGTGTTTTTCCACATGAAATTAACAAACACGAGAAAGTGCACAGCACCCAACAAACGGTAAATGTCACAGACAACATTGTTTATTAGGGATTACTGAGGCCAGTCTTCTGGAAAGCAACAATGACCCCAATATAGACACAGATACACATCACTGGTGTATAAGCCCAGCACTGATAATGCCAATCTAAAGTGAAACGCTCATATTTACAGACACACTCACTGAAACCCTCATGTAATCTCTCTCGGCAGGAATTTCTGGGTTACTGGACCTACAAACACATTTCACGACTCCATTCTGGTTATGCTTTTTCCCCCCTCTCATTTGGTGTCCTCAGCCCAATTTTGAGAGCCCGATGTACGGTCTCCCCTCACATGGCAAATCCAGCGAGGGCTTGATGTGAAGACTCGGGCTGCAGCAGGTTCTGAAGAATATAAACAGCGTTTTTATTGTCCAGGGGGACGGGTGTGTGAAAGAGACGAGGGCCTTATCACAGCCCAGCAGCTCTGTAATTCGCCTCCATGATACAGCACCAGAGAGGAGAACCTTACACGGCTGGCACAATCCAAAGACGGATTAGTTTTTCTGACATAAGCTTCCTGAAAAACTAATCAATCAGGCCATGCAGCATTATCAGAGGCATAAGATTAAAGCGTGGCTCCTAATCCGAGCACTGTAAAATTTTTTGTAAATTCTCCACCGCTAGTTTTCCTCCAGTAAATAAATAATGAAATCAAAGCTAATTGCGCACAAAGACAGCGGGAGAGCTGGACGACCTCGCGATAGGGAATTCAATGCGAATCATTATTCCAGCTTTAAATTTGCTCTCCATAAACCATTGAAGTCTGCGTATTCAAACGCGCCCTCTGAGTTCAGATTTCGGCTGAGGCAGAGTTTCATATTGAAATAACTGTGAGGACATTAAACTGACAGACATTTCTGTGGTATTCTTACAGACCAACATCATATAAGCGTTTGAGTGAACAAACATCTGTGTGCTGTTGGAGTTAGTTGTATGGACATCACACACCACCTTCCTAAATTACTCATCATCTCTTCTTTCAATCAGCAAAGCAATGCTCTGGAAAATCTTGAGCACAGATTGATGGCTGTTATACGCATCTTATCTATGAACAAGAGCAAAGCACAACGGCGAGCAGCAGAAGGGGGTGTTGAAGAGAGCGGCACTCTGGCAGCAAAGGCCAACTGCGCTGAACTTCAGCCATGCAGAGAACAATCATTATACAAAGATGAGGAATGAAAGCAAATGTGTCTAAACAATAGAGTCATGCCGTTGTGCTCAAGTGGATTTAGTGCTGATCACATTGTTCTCTGTCCTGCTCTCAGAGGTTGACTGCAGCAGATGTCATGGAATGAATAGTTACTAGTGTGTAGGCTCTGACCCTCTTATCTGTCCCCAGGGAGCTGCACAGATGCTGGGCTACTTTTCCAGTATTTGAATCACTGTGTGTGTGTGTGTGTGTGTGTGTGTGTGTGTGTGTGTGTGTGTGTGTGTGTGTGTGTGTGTGTGTGTGTGTGTGTGTGTAGTAAGAGAGAGAGAGAGAGAGAGAGAGAGAGAGAGAGAGAGAGACACTTTGGGGACTCTAATCCATTGGGACGCTGCCTTTGGAGGATTGTACAGAAGTGGATGTACTCAAAGACAGAAGCCATTCCCATAGGTACATCAAATGCAATGGACAGCCAAATTTGAAAAATTATTATGTGCAAGGTTGGAATGCAGAAAGGATGTTTGTATGCAGTTTAGAAGTATTTTAGAAACCATCTACCATATTACCAGTCAGAGTTTTATGCAATAAAAAGATTAATTATTTTCCTATAATTGATAGTGTTAATTATAAAAGTGTGTGATTTATATAAAAATAAGACCAAAATTGAAGAATGAATAATAGGCTACATAATAACACACATCCTTGCTTTTTCTCTGTGCAAAAATATTTAATATGCAAAGTTACACTCAGTTGAGAATAAGATGGTTTATCAGCTACATGTAATTTTAAGTATAATAAATAAAATAAATATATAATAAAATTCTTGTTTTGTGTAGTTAACATTTATTTTCAACATTGTATTGACTTCAATGCATAGTTAAATCAAATTACAATCTATCACATCAGCTGAAACAAAAGTATGCTGTTATGTGAGTCCAATAACTATATTTTAATGCAAAAGTATGCATGAGAGAAATAAAAAGTTGTAAATGTGTATTTCTACTTTCTACCAAGAAAGGCAAATATAATTAAAAGAGATTAAAAAGACTATGGATAATGATCTAATCGTCCACCAGAATTAAGCAGATACTGTAGGCTAATATGTTATTTAAATTAACTAGTTTAACTGAAAACTCTAAAAGTATTTAACTGAAAATTATACAAGTATCACGTTCAGTACATTTGCTTAAAGTTTGCACATAATTGCATACAGTTTTCATATAGCCTGTGCGAAAATGGAGAGAATGGTAGGCTACTCACCTTGTGAAAACAGAACAGCAGCAAAACAGCCGAAACAATCTGCATCTTGACTACAGAAAATTGTCGTTGACTCTTAGCCTACTTGGGGTGGGAGAAGCAAATATCCAATTCACAGGGTTTCCAAGAAAGTGCCATTGCTCTCAACTACCTGGATTAAAAAAAAAATGACACGAAAATTAATGCGTTTATCAGAAGATTGCAGTCTGAAGTGTTGAATGGCATCATTCCATAAAGCAAACTGTTTGCTTACCCTTGGCAAAAGGTGTTGATCATGTTGAAAAGTGACGGTAAGCAGCGGGGTATATGATGGCACAGCTGGAGAAGGTCCCACAGGCTTCAGTGATACTAATAAATGTGCTCGGGAAGGAAAGGCTAGTTTTAGATAGATTTGTTTTGAAAAGTAGTGTCCGAGTGGCGACGGAACGCAGCTATGACTTGGAACGCGCCGAGTCCGATCAGTGAGACGGTGTGAAGCCTCGCAGCATTTTCCGTGATTGATGTGACTGCTCGCTCGCGCAGTCCGCCGTGTGTCTTCTTGTTTATGGCAGTTTGTTCTGATTAAAGTTTTATACAGCTCTAAAGTAGGGTCGATCTTTTACCAAAACCTCAATATCTTAGTTGGTTCGTCTGTAGTTTGATTTGTGAACGTGTATGTGTGTAGTGATGTGAATCCCTCTTTGAAGTGCTCTTCAGATTTAGCGCCTGTGAGGGACTCTCAACCGAGAGACGTCAACTGTAGATTAACCCATTGTAGACACTTGTCTGTTTTTTTCTTGTCTTTATCTGACATAAGACATAACATACCGTCAGTATTACTAAGTAATTCGCTTATAATGCAGGTGTGTTTTAAAAGTTAGTGCCAAACCCGTCCATAAAGTTGGCTAGGCTAATTATTGTACGCGTGTAGTCTAGTTTAATAGGGTTATTATTTAATTATTATACTGAAGGCTGCATAAGCCACAGTAATAGCATTAGAGAGGGGGTATAGCCTAATGCGTTTTACCCAAGGTGAAATATTGTGCAATAACAACATATAAGCTACACCCACACATTAGATTAAAATTAACATTGCAAAAATTGTTAGTGTGCAATGAGCGCGTCTGGAGGACTGGAGTTGTATGCAGTTAAACATTGATGACTAGTGCAACTTTAATGCAGTGAACACAATCTAGTTTGTACAGTCCTATTGCGCCATCATGTGTGCAGACTGCTTCAAAATAATATAGTTATGGTGCTTTAATATTTTATCATTTCCAATTAGAAATTTTCAACCGTTCTTTCAATTAGGCTAGTTCATTTTTTAAAGGCTAGGCCTACTGATTCTGAATGTAGAGTAGCCTATCATCTATTTTGAATGTCAAATTGAAGTATTTACATTTCTGGCCTATCCAAACCAAAAAATAAATGGAGTGAAATGAAAATGTTTCAAATGATATAGGATCAACCATAGATAACCATTATGTTAGTATTCAAATGTATAACACACTTAGCTTTTTTAAAAAAATGAAAAAAGATGGGGGAGACTTTACACTGAAGCTTGTAAAGCACTGTTTATTTTTTTCTCAGTGTCCTCCTGGCTAGTGACACCAGATGATTACTGAACTGAACTGAATATTCTCTTATCATATCATTTTACAAATCCCATCTCCTGCCAGAACAGTATTTTTAGTGCTCAAACAGAAGAGCAGTTCAACCATTTCAGGCTCACTACTTAACTTCTTACTACTTTAGTTACAAACAAACAATAAACTGTCACAGTAGTACAAACCATCAGGTGTTAGTTGGAAATATGTCACAAATACATACCATTTTTAATATTTATAACATTATGGCATAGTAAAATAATACATTTTAATAATACCATAATGTTGTAAATGTTAAAAATGGCTGCATAAGCCACAGTGATGGTATTGTTTGTGGTTCTGCTCCACCATGACTTTACAATAAATTGTACTGTGCAGCTTTATACATTTTCATGTTGATTGAAAATATTTAGAATACTGCAGTGCAAGCATGACCATGCGTATACTAAAGATACATAGTATGTAAGCTACATGTGGTCGATGTGCTTTGAAAGATTTAGGCAGGTCAGATAAATGCGTGCAAACAGAAAAGGGTGAGAGGTTTTAGGAGGCTTACGCCCGTTTCACACATACTCCGTTTACAGTGCGTATGCGGTGAGTGTTGCGGTGCGTATCCGGTACAGGAGCCGCACGCGCTAAAGTGCTTTCACATATGCTGCGTTTGCAGTGCGTGAGCTGTACCACAAACACTCGCTATTTTTATTTCAAAATCAGAAGTTATGCAGCAATAGCGTGACCAGTGACCAGTCCTGTTATCCCAGTCCTGTTTTCACGTCCTTCCTGGCCGTTTTTTATAAAGTGATGTCCTGGTTTTCAAAGATAAAAAAAAAAAACGCTGGAAAAGATCAGCTTTACAGCAAAATATAGGAGATGAGCAAACAAGAAGGATGAGGAAGAAAAACAGGATAAAGAGGAAGGAAACTAGTTCGTTTATGTACGTTTGTGAGAGGTATTTTTGTTCAATTTGAAGGTATTTCTTTTAGTTAATTAATATTATATATTTATTTTTCTAATACAGAAGAGACATTATTTTTTAATCATTATTTCATTCATTATTTTTTAAACCAACCTGTCATAATAAAACATGTTGAGTATCCCCTGAGAAGCCTATCTGAATTTGTGTCTTAATACAACAATTTTCTCCACAGAGGGGGCATAGCCTATTTTAATTGTATTGAAATTAATAAGGCATCTTTGAGTAAACTTCGAGTATCATTTGTTTTCTGGGCCATGTGTCCTGGTTTTTGGTAATCAAAATATGTTCACCATATGCAGCAACTTTTATTAAAATAAAAGTTTTGCCATGGCTTTGCGATTCTCTTTATAACAAACTTGAATGGACGCATGCTCGTTTAAACACGATGCATACAATTCCATGCATTACTTATATATTAAGATGTCTTAAAGTAAAAATATGAAACAATTAAATACCTTTATGGAGAGATTATTACATTTTATTGAATTAAATGCATTTATGGTGAAACTACTACATTTCGAGGTCAATCTGAGTTCATTTTGACCACGAACCGTGCGCTGTCACTTTATTTCTGCGTTTGCAGCACAGCAGAAATAGACTCGGTACGGAAACGATCTCTGCACTGCTGTATACGCACCGCAACTGGAACGGATCGACGGACTGCATCCGCGTGCAGTGTGAAAGCTCTAACCTGTTAACATGGGTACGGAAAAAAATACGGACCGCATACGCACTGCAAACGGAGTATGTGTGAAACGGGCGTGTGTCATGACTGGAGTAGCCTACTAGTCTTTTCAGCTCATGTCCACCCTCTGCCTGGAAGGGGTTTAGTTACAGTCTACAAGCTTTTAAAATGGAAGTGAAACAATATATAGCCTTATACTGTAGTGTATTTCAAAATATAGCCTCCTTAGCCACAAGACACAAACATTATGTTAACGTGAACAAATCACTCCACTTTTCTGTTGTTATAGGTCTAATAATTCAGCCCATTCTCACCCCCAAGGCATCACCTAACTGACTTCATGCTTCAAAATCTGACGCTTTAGGCGCCCTTTAGCGTCAGTTAGATGACGCCCTAGGATCGCGTGTACCCTACCCCCACCCCACACCTAAACCTAACCTTTAACGTGAAATGAGACTCAGATATATTTGGGCAGAAGGCGCCCCCTAGTGGTCTAACCCTTACCCTACACCATACCTAAACTTAACCATTAACCGAAGCGTCTCATTAGACGTTAAAGGGTGCCATGTGCGTTGGATATTTACGCTTTTGCAAAAGCGTCCTATATGGCGCTTTGGGATGAGAACCAGTGATGCGCGGGTTGATCCGAAATGAGCGGGTGCCTGCGGTCACCCGCGGTTACCCGCAGTTACGGGTCATCCAAAAATGTTTTTAATGATATTCGGGTCGCGGTCGGTCGGGTCGTTTGAAAAAAGATGCCAATTAAACATTTGTATATGTAGACACAATTTTTTGATGAAATATACAGCCCTACGCTGAATAACTGGCACGAAGATAACACACAAGCTCGTCTAAACAGTTCTCGGTTCTTTATTAGTGATTGGAGAACCGCTGTCCCTGTGCGTTCGGTATACGCAGAATCTATGCGCAGTATCAGCTGCTCGTGTTCATCACTTCTCTCAACAGTGGCACCAACATGTCTCGGTTCAGTGAACTGTTGGAGTAAAATATAACTGGAGTAAAATATAATTCTGGATATTGATTTATTTCGATTCGGAGGCGACTGTCAGGCATGTCTGAAAGTGAGTAACTTTAGTAACTTGTGGATCAGCACTGACGCAAGACGCGAACTGTTTCGAACGATTCAGTTCAAGTGTACTGGTTCGACCGGTTCACTAAAAAGAACCGGTTCAAAAGAACGATTCGTTCACGAACCGGCCATGTCTACGATCACTACAGTCTGCAGAGAGATGGAGGCGGCAAGAGAAAAGGTGAAGACTGGGGAGTGGAAGCTCCGCAAATACACAAATAGAAAGAGTAAAAGTGTGGGAGACATTTGCTGAAATAATGAAAGATGATGACCAAAGTGCTGGCTTTGCCTTTGTTATGTGTAGGCCTACGTCTTCTTGTGACGCTGTGTTGTTACACGTCTATGGCCCAATAACGCTCCGATGAGCATTTACTACTTTTAAAAAATGCGGCCAGGAAGCGGGTCGGGTACAATGTTTTTTTTTACTTTTTTTTTGCGGTCCGAGTTGCGGGCGGGTAGCTGAAAACGTCGGTCGGTTGCGGTTTGTTTATACATTGACCCGCGCATCACTGATGAGAACGCGTTGCAAGTTCCCTACGCCCCATGAGGCCTTGCGTCAAAAGTGGGCGCATCTTCCGGTTGGAAGTAAACAAGCGCGACTTGACATGCTTGACATTCGTTCATTCAACAGTTGACAGTCATTCAAGTTATAGCGATCCAAATAGCTAACGATGTGGGAACACAACCTCAACGAAATTAAAAAGGGTGAAATAACAGTACCTTTACCCTCCGCAGTAGTTGGTTTGGAGTATTATAATAACATTATTAATAATCAATACTCATCAAGGCATGGTGACAGGCAGTTGTGTGAGCTGACAAACAATTAAAATAAAAAATACACACTTAGTCATTGTGCTTTGGAGTTTATTCAAAATTGTAAATGAATGTGCTACTTGAATACATTAACTGGCACATTTGGTTTTCTGTCAACTCAGGCTTTGATCATGAGTTAGGTGTAACATCAGAGAACAGCCAATCACATGCTGAGAGAGTTTATAGAATATTAAGAATTTAAACTAATGTACACAGGAATATCCGTCGTCTTTTGGGAGGTGATGGAAACTACAGTTGTTAGTGTAACGGTTACCAGCTGGAGTGCCCTCTTGAGCCACCAGAGGGCACTCCAGATAAGACTATGTTTCACACAAACTACGTTTCCCAGAACTCACTGCCCGGACTCATCATCACTGATCACATCCACCTGTACCTAATTCACTGATTGCATTCACCTGTCTCATCATCCTGTTAGTCTGGCTATATATACCTTGTTCATTTAGTCACTCACCGCGAAGTCTTGTTTAAGTGTTACACTGCATTTCTGAGCGTTTTCCGTGTTTGTTTTCTGGTTTTTGACGTTGGATTGTTCTTGGATTTTGATTACTGCTGCCTGCCCTGACCTCTGCCTGTTTCCCGGATTCCCACTGTGTATTCTCCATTGTCCTGTCTGCTAATTCTCGACCCTGCCTGTACGACTAATCTTAAATAAAGCTGCATTTGGATCTTCATCTCCAAGTCTCGGAGCAGTCCGTAACAGAAGACTTCGCCACACCGAGATCCAGCAGCCATGCCAACAAGAAGCCCAGACGTCCAGATCTTGCGTCTCCGTCAGGAGAATCGGTCCGTCGAGGACTATGTTTCTGAGTTCATTGAACTGGCCCATTTCGCCTCAATGAGCACAGAGTGTTTAATGATCTTTTTCCGAGGCGGACTCTCTGAACCACTCAGTTCACTCATGCCCTTACACAATCGTCACGGGACATTAGAGGACTATATTAACCAGGCCCTTTTGCTAAGCGGTTCCTTGTTTACTGTGGGCGTTGTAGAGAAGGAGCTCCATGAACCCGTGGTATCTACTCAACCAGAGCTTCACGTTATGCCAGAGCTTCATGCCGAGCCCGCGCTCACCGTCAGCCCTGCCGAGCCCGCGCTCACCGTCAGCCCTGCCGAGCCCGCGCTCACCGTCAGCCCTGCCGAGCCCGCGCTCACCGTCAGCCCTGCCGAGCCTGCGCTCACCTTCCAGCCAGAGTCTCGTCCCGCCGAGACAGCCCAGCCAGAGTCTCGTGCCGCCGAGACAGCCCAGCCAGAGTCTCGACCCGCCGAGACAGCCCAGCCAGAGTCTCGTCCCGCCGAGACAGCCCAGCCAGAGTCTCGTCCCGCCGAGACAGCCCAGCCAGAGTCTCGTCCCGCCGAGACAGCCCAGCCAGAGTTCCATGTCAGCCCTGCCGAGACAGAGACGCTCCACGTCACTTCTGCTGAGCCCGAGACGCTCCACGTCACTTCTGCCGAGCCAGAGACGCTCCACGTCACTTCTGCCGAGCCAGAGACGCTCCACGTCACTTCTGCCGAGCCAGAGACGCTCCACGTCACTTCTGCCGAGCCAGAGACGCTCCACGTCACTTCTGCCGAGCCAGAGACGCTCCACGTCACTTCTGCCGAGCCAGAGATGCTCCACGTCACTTCTGCCGAGCCAGAGACGCTCCACGTCACTTCTGCCGAGCCAGAGACGCTTCACGTCACTTCTGCCGAGCCAGAGACGCTTCACGTCACTTCTGCCGAGCCAGAGATGCTTCACGTCATTTCTTCCAAGCCAGTGTCTAAAGACAAGATGGCTGATTCAGAGACTGTTCAAATCACTTCTGCTGATCCAGATTCTGTTCACGTCACAGCCTTCGAGCCAGTGTCTCCGGACAAGATGGCCGCCTCCGAGCCAGTGTCTCCGGACAAGATGGCCGCCTCCGAGCCAGTGTCTCCGGACAAGATGGCCGCCTCCGAGCCAGTGTCTCCGGACAAGATGGCCGCCTCCGAGCCAGTGTCTCCGGACAAGATGGCCGCCTCCGAGCCAGTGTTTCCGGACAAGATGGCCGCCTCCGAGCCAGTGTCTCCGGACAAGATGGCTGCCTCCGAGCCAGTGTCTCCGGACAAGATGGCCTCCTCCGAGCCAGTAGGCGTTTCTCAATGTCAAGGAAGGATCCTCGGAAGCCGGAATTTCGAGGATGCTACGTCATCGATGTCCGTCGAAGTACTGTTCCAATGTCGAGGATCCTCAGAATTTCAACCAAGGACTGAGTCCTTCGTTCGGAAAATATCCCATACACAGGAAAGGATGCATATGTGTAGCCTTCGCGCTCTTAAATCACCCACAATCCTATGCGCAGCTTTGCTATCTTGTTCAAAAACTAAAAAATGTCGACCGTTAGCGGAGTCTGAGTGATAACGGCAATATCTTTCAAATGTAAGCAAGTATAATTTCAGTTTAGCCATTTATTTAATGTTTGTTAAACTATTTAACATATCGGCTCAAATTTGCTGAGGGGATTTAAAGCTGTTCCCTTTTACTGGTGATTAACTTTTTAATTTTTACTTCATAGCCTTTTTTGTTGGTCACACATATTTTATATTTTACACATATTTTGCATGTGTTTTAACAGCTATAACGTTAGATCATGTTGCTATGGAGGTTCTGTTAACCCCGGTAATATAATCGTTTTTGAATGAATAAACTCCTTTTTAAATCAATATTTTGTGTCAAATTATTGATTTATTTGGTAGGTAGCCATGTTATAAGTGGGAAAATGTATAGCGAGGCGGTTGTTACAGCGAATACAACCGGCTGATCAAGACCCCTCTGCTTTAGAGTTTGCGGGGTTGTATTCACTATAACAACCGCCTGGTTATACATTATCCCTTTATTTATTTATTTCTATGAGGACTGACAAGACAAAATAAGGACTGTCAAGTGTATTTAAACAGTGCAGTACACCAGCACTATGATTTTTGCAGCGCCGAAGCGGACCTTTCACTGATGGAATGACGCAATGACGTGCACTTGCTAGCCTGTTCCAAACATGTTCTCCGAACGCTAAAGAGGACCCTTGCCTAGCCTCTGAAGGAAATGACTTGGAAGGACCCGTCCTGCAAAGGAAGTATCCTTGACATTGAGAAACACCTAGTGTCTCCGGACAAGATGGCCTCCTCCAAGCTAGTGTCTCCGGACAAGATGGCCGCCTCCAAGCTAGTGTCTCCGGACAAGATGGCCGATCCAGTGTCTCCGGACAAGATGGCCGATCCAGTGTCTCCGGACAAGATGGCCGATCCAGTGTCTCCGGACAAGATGGCCGATCCAGTGTTTCCGGACAAGATGGCCGATCCAGTGTCTCCGGACAAGATGGCCGATCCAGTGTCTCCGGACAAGATGGCCGATCCAGTGTCTCCGGACAAGATGGCCGATCCACTGTCTCCGGACAAGATGGCCGATCCAGTGTCTGCTCCCGATCCAGTGTTTGTTTCTGTGTCTGTCCTTGTGACCATTTCTGTTGTAGTGTCTGTTCCTGAGCCAGTGCCTGGTCCTGAGAGGGCATCACCGCCGTGGCCGCCCGAGGGGTCTTCGCCGCCGTGGCCGCCCGAGGGGTCTTCGCCGCCGTGGCCGCCCGAGGGGTCCTTGCCGCCGTGGCCTCCCGAGGGGTCTTCGCCGCCGTGGCCTCCCGAGGGGTCTTCGCCGGCGTGGCCGCCCGAGGGGTCTCCGCCGCCTTGGCCTCCCTTACAACCTGCTCCGCCCTGGCCGCCTGCACAGCCTGCTCCGACCTGGTCGCCTCCACAGCCAGCTCCGCCGCAGTCTCCAGGTCCTCTTCCGCTCCACGGGCCTGGCCCTCCATCCCGCCCCCAGGTCCGCCTCCCTCCTGGACATTTTGAGGAGCGTCTGGAATCCGCTCCTTAAAGGGGGGGCTATGTAACGGTTACCAGCTGGAGTGCCCTCTTGAGCCACCAGAGGGCACTCCAGATAAGACTATGTTTCACACAAACTACGTTTCCCAGAACTCACTGCCCGGACTCATCATCACTGATCACATCCACCTGTACCTCATTCACTGATTGCATTCACCTGTCTCATCATCCTGTTAGTCTGGCTATATATACCTTGTTCATTCAGTCACTCACCGCGAAGTCTTGTTTAAGTGTTACACTGCATTTCTGAGCGTTTTCCGTGTTTGTTTTCTGGTTTTTGACGTTGGATTGTTCTTGGATTTTGATTACTGCTGCCTGCCCTGACCTCTGCCTGTTTCCCGGATTCCCACTGTGTATTCTCCATTGTCCTGTCTGCTAATTCTCGACCCTGCCTGTACGACTAATCTTAAATAAAGCTGCATTTGGATCTTCATCTCCAAGTCTCGGAGCAGTTCGTAACAGTTAGCAGGATCACTCTGATTTCGTTTTCGGCTTATGTTCAAAACAATCACGTTTAAGCCACTGAATTAGTTTAGTCCGGTTATACATACAACCGCGAACAGCACATGTTGTCCCTGAGCTCCGTAACGACATCTCTCATAAAGATTTGCGTCTTTAAATAGTAAAATAATTTTCAGAAAAACAGCTAGCCTCTTCGCTAACTAACACACAAAATACCATTGGAATGCCACTTCCGCCGCCTTACCAGAAGTTTCACCCACTTTATTTTTTACAGGAGCGGCCCCCGGAACCTTGTGGATAGAGGGTGTTCACAACACATCATCAATCCGGAAGTCAGCCATTTTGGAGGCACTGAACGTCGTGGATGTGATGACATCATGTCACCCACACCATATAGAAAGTTTGAAAAGTAACGTACTTTTGAATGTATTCTCAATATCATTATTGCTATTTTTACAATGAAATAAATGTATTTGGTCTTGTATAATTATTTGTAGGTCAGTAGTGATTAAGTTTATGGCTCCGTTTTATGCGGATCAGGAAGCTTTCATGTCCAATTGTAAAGACCTTACGGCACGCCCCATTCCTCACGGCACGCCCCATTCCTTTCCGACCTTATGGCACCCCCATGGCTCCAGCCTGCAGTTACCTCTACTTGAACGGCTCTGGCCGAGCTGTGATATATATATTTAAAGGTATTGGCTTTTTTTTTAAAGGGGAGGGGCTGTTCGATAGGTCCTACCCCCTCTTCCTGTTTCAGTGGAAATTATGTCAACACTGAATAATGCTGGACATTTCAAGACAATTCAGTGGGCCTTTAAATTGTGAGAAGTGCAATTTGGGGGGCTCCCCTGTCCACTCGAGAGCGCGATCTCTCCCCCGCCTTTCCCCCCCTCAATAGTGGGGCCGCCCGTGGGTACACTGGGATGCCCCCGCTGGAGCGCTCTGTTGCGATGCAGCTGTGTCCACAGAGCGCCTCCTCCCGGGGTCCTCCTAAGCACCCATCCAAAGCCTGTAGGTTCTCGTCTGCTATGGCGGCGCGTTCCTATAGAGCGGCGGGACAGGCGGCCACCGCTTTGCATGCGATGAGCACTTTGCAGGTCTTCCAAGCGAAGCTGCTCAGAGATATGCACGAGGGCGGGACTGATCCAACGGCATTCAAAGATTTGCGGTCCGCCACTGACCTTGCTCTCCGGGCGACGAAAGTGGCCGCTCGCGCCGTTGGTCAGGTGATGGCCACCAGTGTGGTCCAGGAGCGTCATCTCTGGCTCAACCTGGCAGACACTCGGAGCGCTGAGCGGACTCGTCTGCTCGACGCCCCACTCTCCCAGGTTGGCCTTTTCGGCGGTGCAGTCGAGGACTTTGCCCAGCAGTTCTCCTCTGCCCAGAAGCAGACGGAGGCAATCAAACATATTCTGCCCCGACGACCAGCTGCTGCCTCCACCCAGTCGTCGGCACAGATGCCTCCCGCTGCTCGCCGCCGAGGACGCCCCCCCGCAGCTCCCCTCCCTCCCGCCCGGCCCCAGTAGCAGCCTTCATCCGGGCCACGGCGTGGAGGAGGCCGCAGGCAGGCGTCACAGCCCCCTCAGGCCGCACGCCCCGCTAAACGCCAGGCTAAGCAACGTTCCTGACACGGGATGCTCAGTGATGAAGTTGAGTTTTTCCCAGGAGGCGGTAGCAGGCCCCCTCCTTCCCCCGGTGGAGGGCCGGGGGAGAATCTTTTGTTCTCAGCTCCCCGCTGCTCACCCACAGGTGGGCAGCACCCTGAGTTGGTTAAAGAGAGACTTGACATCATCACTGAGCACACAGACAGGATTGGGTGCGCTCGACGTCCCAGTGCGTCAGCCCACTCATTCCTCTCTGTCTCTGAGGGCGCGGAAGGGAGCGTGTGTCGTCCCCGGGCTACGCCCCTCCCTTCCCCCTCTATCGCCAGACCCCCGGCAGAACAGACCCCCGTGGAACGCTCTGCCTTCCCTGGTCTCTTCTGTCGGGGAGCGGGCTAACTCCTGCGCGCATGCCGGTCGACCCGCCTCGCTGCCCCTCCGGGGGGACGTCTGTGGTTCGGATGACCCCGCTGGTTCACTTCCTGGAAGCCTGGCTAGAGCTGCCCGGGCTGTCCCGCTGGTTCATCAGAACGATCAGATTCGGCTACGCGATTCAGTTCGCACGGTCTCCTCCCCGTTTCGGGGGAGTTCGCTCCACGATGGTCGGTGGCTATGCCCCGGTCATGAGAGCAGAGATTGCGACCCTGCTGGTGAAGGGTGCAATCGAGACGGTCCCTCCAGCCGAGATGAGGTCCGGGTTTTACAGCCCCTACTTCATTGTCCCCAAAAAGACCGGTGGGTTACGACCGATCCTGGACCTGCGCATTTTGAACCGTTCTCTCCATCGACTACCGTTCAAAATGCTCACAGCCAAACGCATTCTCGAATGCGTTCGGTTTCAGGATTGGTTTGCAGCGATCGACCTGAAGGACGCGTACTTTCATGTCTCCATTTTGCCTCGACACAGACCGTTTCTTCGGTTTGCTTTCGAGGGCCAGGCATATCAGTACACGGTTCTCCCATTCGGGTTAGCTCTGTCCCCTCGTGTCTTCACGAAGATCGTCGAGGCAGCCCTTGTTCCCCTTCTCGAGCACGTGGTTCGCATCCTGAACTATCTCGACGACTGGCTGATACTAGCACACTCTCGAGCTCAGGTTTTTGAACACAGAGATTTTCACAGAGATCAGGTTTTGCTCCGGCACCTAGCCCGTCTGGGCCTTCGGGTCAACCGGGAAAAGAGCAAACTTTGCCCCGTGCTGAGGATCTCTTTTCTCGGCATGGAGATAGACTCGGTCGCCATGTCCGCGCAGCTCACGAATGAGCGCGCGTACTCACTGCTGACTTGTCTTCGACAGTTCGAGGGCAAGAGTGCGGTTCCACTGAAACTATTTCAGAGGCTCCTGGGGCATATGGCATCCGCGGCCGCGGCAACGCCGCTCGGTTTGCTTCATATGAGACCGCTTCAGCTGTGGCTTCGCGATCGAGTCCCGAGGTGGGCATGGCATCGCGGTTCGCTCCGAGTTCCAGTGACTCCAGCATGCCGCCGAACCTTCTTCCCGTGGTCGAACCTCAGCTTCTTACGGACCGGCGTCCCTATTCAGCGAGTTTCCAGGCATCTCGTTGTCTCCACGGATGCGTCTACCACGGGTTGGGGTGCCATGTGCAATGGGCATGCAGCCGCGGGTTCCTGGACAGGAACCCAGCGCCTCATGCACATCAATTGCCTCGAGCTGCTGGCAGTACGGCTCGCCCTGCACCGCTTCCGAGCGTTGCTCACGGGCCAGCATGTGCTTGTCCGTTCAGACAACACTACGGCAGTAGCGTACATCAACCACCAGGGGGGTCTACGCTCACGCCGGTTGTCGCAGCTCGCCAGCCACCTCTTGTTATGGAGTCAGAAGCACCTGAGGTCCCTTCGTGCAGTATACATTCCTGGAGACCGGAACCTGGCAGCCGACGAACTGTCACGGGTCCGTCCCATCTCCGGCGAATGGCGACTCCATCCCCAGTCGGTCCAGCTGATTTGGGACCAGATCGGGGAGGCACAGATAGATCTGTTCGCCTCTCGGGACTCATCCCACTGCGCCCAGTTTTATTCCCTGACCGAGGGTACACTTGGCTCAGATGCACTGGCGCACAGCTGGCCACGGGGCCCACGCAAGTATGCGTTTCCCCCAGTGAGCCTCTTTGCACGGGTGTTGTGCAAGATCAAGGAGGACGAGGAGCAGGTCTTGCTGGTAGCCCCCTATTGGCCCACCAAGACGTGGTTCTCTGAACTCATGCTCCTCGCGACAGCACCTCCTTGGCCTATTCCTCTGAGACAGGACCTACTCTCTCAGAGACGGGGCACTCTGTGGCACCCTCATTCCGATCTTTGGAGGCTGCACGTGTGGCTCCTGGATGGGACGAGGCAGGTTTGAGTTCGCTGCCACCTGCGGTGGCGGCAACCATCACTTCCGCAAGAGCGTCGTCCACGAGACACCTTTATGCGTTGAAGTGGAACCTCTTCGTCAATTGGTGTTCTTCTCGCGGAGAAGACCCCCGGAGATGTTCGATCGCGGTCGTGCTTTCCTTCCTGCAAGAAGGGTTGGAGTGCAGGCTGTCGCCCTCCACCCTTAAGGTTTACGTCGCGGCCATTGCCGCTTCTCATGAAGCAGTGGAAGGTAAGTCCTTAGGGAAGCACGACCTGGTCATCAGGTTCCTGAGGGGAGCGAGGAGGCTACATCCGCCTCGTCCTCCCCTCGTACCCTCTTGGGACCTCTCGGTAGTTTTAAGTACACTGCAGAGGCATCCCTTTGAGCCTTTGCAATCGGTAGAGTTAAAGTTTCTGTCCATGAAGACAGCACTCCTGGTTGCATTGGCCTCCATCAAGAGGGTGAGGGACCTGCACGCATTCTCCGTTGACGAAGCGTGCCTGGAGATCGGGCCGGCTTACTCTCACGTGATCCTGAGACCCCGGCCTGGATATGTGCCCAAGGTTCCTACCACTCCCTTCCGGGACCAGGTGGTGAACCTGCAAGCGCTGCCCCTGGAGGAGGCAGACCCAGCCTTGGCACTGCTCTGTCCGGTACGTGCTCTCCGCACCTATGTCGACAGAACGCGGTGTTTCAGGACCTCAGACCAGCTCTTTGTCTGTCATGGGGGGAGCCAGAAGGGAAGGGCTCTCTCAAAGCAACGGCTGTCCCACTGGATAGTGGATGCCATTGCTTTGTCTTACCAGCAGCAAGGCCGTCCGTGCCCCCTTGGTGTGACGGCCCATTCCACTCGGA
This sequence comes from Pimephales promelas, assembly GCF_988280905.1. Lineage (NCBI taxonomy): Eukaryota > Metazoa > Chordata > Actinopteri > Cypriniformes > Leuciscidae > Pimephales > Pimephales promelas. Next base: position 27,293,377 of record NC_142775.1, on the reverse strand, counting down.
GTGTGGCCTCCTCTTGGGCTCTAGCGCACGGCGCCTCGCTAACAGACATCTGCAGAGCTGCAGGCTGGGTGACACCCAACACCTTCGCCAGATTCTATAATCTGCGAATTGAGCCGGTGTCCTCTCACGTACTCGCTTCCGCCAGTACTGGACCCGCTCAGGTGTCTTCGCTTGCTCGCCACTCCACTCCCCGGACTGGATAAGTGTGATATTTCCTCAGTTCTTCCATTGAAGTCTTGAGTCCTCCAGCACCGACGATGCGGGCACCACTGCTGTTGCTCTGGATGCTGGCAAGGTGCCTCCATGTGCACGGTTCCCCATGGTAACCGTCTCATGTGTATTTTCCACTGTAAGCCTCTCTGAGCATGTGTCTTTCCTTGGCAAGCCATCTGCCACCCCTGGAGTTAAATTTTAGTAGCCACCACGGTTGGTGCTACAGTGTTTCCATATGCATTCCTATGTGGCCATATGTGTATTTGTAAGTCCTCCCCTTGGTAGGCAGCTGGTAGCATGTCCCTCCCGGGATATGTTTCCCAGTGTACCTTGGTAATCCTGTGTTAAAGTGGGATCCCTAAAAAAAAAAAAAAAAAAGAGAGGGGTCCAGACTTTCGCAGGGCACTGGTAGACAGCTTGAAGATGGCGTGATGGCACAGACCCCCAATCTCCGTCACTTCTGACGTAACTCGAAGTGACTACGAAAGGGAACGTCTCGGTTACGGATGTAACCCTCGTTCCCTGAGTAGGGAACGGAGACATTACGTCTCCCTGCCACTTCTGCTGTATCGCTGGGTAGACGCCGAGTTCAATCTTGGCTCCTCAGCGAAGACATACTGCGGTTGCGTTCACTTCCTCCTTTTATACTCACGGAGTAGGGCGGAGTACGCTATGCAAATTTCCGCAGCCCCAAGGCATTGCACGCCATTGGCTCGTTTTTAAATACTCTAAGAGGATTGGCTTTCTATGCGAAACCCCCAATCTCCGTCACTTCTGACGTAACGTCTCCGTTCCCTACTCAGGGAACGAGGGTTACATCCGTAACCGAGACGTTTCTATTACAGGGGCTAAACCGGCCGTGTTGAAGTAGTTGATCTTCTTCTGCGGGGCTGGTGTTTTATCCTCTTTGTCATCATAGTTCCCCACTTTGAAAAAGGAGTCGTTTGCTGAGGCTGGTGTCAATAAAAGCTTTTATTAGACTAACAACGTTTTCAGTTCTGAAACTTACAGGATATTTTTATAATATGATGACCTCTTACATGTCAAAAGCTCAAGGAAAATGTGTCAGTTCATCACCCCTTTAATGTTCAGTCAAATTGCAATCTAGATAAATATGCTTACAATATAACTTTTTTATGCTTTTTTTCATTTATGAGATCTGGATACTTTTCTCACTCTTCTACTAAGGGCATTCTTTGCTGCTTAAAGAGATTGTTCACCCAAAAATGAAACTTCTATCATTGTTTACTCACCCTCAGGCTGTTCCAAACCTCTCTGAACACAAAGGACGATATTTGGAAGAATGTTTTAATCAAACAGATATCATTCCCCATTGACTACCATAGTAGGAAAATAAAAAAATACTAATGGGGATTGAGATCTGTTTGATTAAAACATTCTTCCAAATACCTTCCTTTGTGTTCAGCAGAACAAATAAACACATAGAGATTTGGAACAACTTGAGGGTGAGTAAATGATGAAATACTTTTCATTTTTGGGTGAACTATCCCTTTAAGAATCGAGATTTTCAACTTTTCAGGCCCAGCCTATTGTTGTTTGTTGAAACTCCCCTTTCAGGATAAAAGCCAGTGCCACAGGATGTGCAAATTCATAAGTGCTTGCAGACTTACAAGACAATCTTCTTAGCTCACCAATACTACAAGCTCATCTGCTTGTAGTTATTGCTGATAATGTATGATATGATTGTTAGAATGGCTGCTTCTGTGTTGCTCTTGTGTCTTTTCTGCCTGGGATCAGCAGAGGCTGGAAAGTTATTAGTAGTTCCTTCAGATGGCAGCCACTGGACAGGTATGAAGCCTTTGGTGGAAGAGCTTGGCCGCAGAGGAAACCAGGTGGTGGTCGTCATCCCGGAAGCAAGTCTGAGTATGGGTCCTTCACAGCACACCACTACTCTGACATATCCAGTACCCTACACCAAGACTCAGCTACAAGAGCATGTGACTGCAGGTGTTATTACTCTGACAAGTGAAGATTTATCTACAGATCTGGCCAGGTATCAGAGTTTCCTCAAAACTATGGATCTGCTTAATGCTCTTATAAACCGGAATGTTGAGGTATTGCTCTCCAACGAAGCTTTGATGAAGAAACTGCAAGATTACAACTTTGATGCTATTCTCACAGATCCATTCGAGCCTGTCGGAACTATAGCTGGTGAATATCTCTCAGTTCCAGCCATTTATATACAATCATCCCATCCGTGTGGTGTCGACGCTCTCGCCAGTCAATGTCCAGTTCCAGCCTCTTATGTTCCACAACCTTTTACTCACTTTACTGACCACATGAATCTTTGGCAAAGAAGTGTGAACCTGGTAAGGGCTCTCCTGCAGCCCATGGCTTGCAGACGTATGTTTGCTCGTGCAGATGAGATTGCTTCACGTGTACTGCAGAGAAACACATCGATGGTGGAGATCTTGAGCCGTGCAGCTCTCTGGTTTATGCATTCAGACTTTGTTTTGGAATTTCCACGTCCGTTGATGCCAAACATGATCATAGTCGGAGGAATGGACAACATGAAAGCAAAACCTTTGTCACAGGTTAGTAATCCAATAGCTCTTATTTTGCCACTACTACTGATTTTCCTTGTGCTATTTTCTGTTATCATCTTCAAATCTAAAGTAAAATTTGCCAATATCACAGTTTCAAAAGAAAGACACTTCAGAAATAATATAAATAAACTCATTCATATTTTCAACTGGAATGAAATACTTCTCAATATTCTGATCAGTCTGCAGTTTGTTTGGAACTTTGAGATTTTAAGTGACTTGTAAAATTCAGCACAGTATGTAGGATAAAGTAATTCATGCATTAAAATGTTGTAAGAGGAAGAATCTCTCTGAGCATTTTCACAGGTCTGTGTAAGAACAGAAAACAACAAATCTAAAATATTTTTGATGCTTTCTGGAATTTTATCTTTTTACAAACTTGTTCAAGTTTCTGTGTACAGGGGCAAAGGGGCTCCTCCAATGAATGCATTTATCAACATAAATATATAAAAACATTCTCACTCTAGATGTCATTAATATTATAATCATACCATCATTTCATTTTATTATTTATCTTTTTTAACAAATCCTTAATTTCAGCTTTTAACTGAAAGAATTCAGCAGTGTGCAATCTCACTGTAAACTGATGCAGTTACCTTGGAGTTCCTACAGAGGGAAGTCTCACTGTGGAAACTGTGGGCCATGCATGGTTTTGGACCATTAGTTATTGTATAAGCCAATCATGCCATACATGATCTCAATTTGCAAGCTTAGGTCAACAATGCTTCTATCCCTATAAACACAGATGCAGATAAAAGGCTAATGTTGGAAGACAGGCTGTGTTTGATTATTCACTCTTTAAAAAGAAATGTTTCAATGTTTAACCACACTTATGGGTTTATTTTTAAACACATGTATGGATTTGTCCATATTTGACCCAAAATGGTTAAAACAACCCAGCATTTTTTAGAGTGTAATGAACTTTAATTAGACATTGTTTCACAGAATTTAGTGTCTGTTTCAAATTTTAAAGTAACTTGGGTTTTGGTTAGTGTTTGTTTAATAGGCTATAGATTAGTGATAAATAGATTTACCGGTAATAGGTAATATTGAGGTAAAATTGTAAAAACACATTTTAACACATCCTCATCCATTTTAAAATCTTTAGTTACTCTACCAACACATCCATTATTTTGCAGCTTATGACATTTCCTGCTTGCCATGAGTTTTGCATTTGACCAGAATCATTTATAAAAAGTAATTTTCCTTACCCCCAATCTCCCCTTTTAAACACATTTTTAAACTTTCACCCAAATTGGTTGCTTCACCTTATACAGATAAAGTCCCACCCAGCTAAAAGGATCTCCACCTCTGCTTGCATAAACCAGACACATTGTGAGATATTGGAGTAGTTTAAGCTACACATTTCCTGGTTGTTTCTTGTTCAAAAGCCAGCGTGAGAGATTTTATTATACCATTGATAAAATGGCTGTTGTGTGGTTGCTCCTGAGTCTCTTCCTCTTGGGTTCAGCTGAAGCTGGGAAACTGTTGGTTATTCCATCAGATGGCAGTCACTGGTTAGGGATGAAGCCTATTGTGGAGGAGCTGGGGAGGAGAGGAAACCAGGTGGTGGTCGTCATCCCAGAGGCGAGTCTGAGTATGGGTCCTTCACAGAATACCACCACTCTGACATATCCAGTGAACTACACTAAGGATGAATTAGAAGCAGACTTAGCAGATCAATTAAACACAATTCTAAGTATTGATATGTCGACAGACCTGGCCAAGTTCCAGGTGTTCATTATTTCACTGGATATTCTTCAAAGCTTCATAGTGAGGAACGCAGAGGGTCTGCTCTTCAACAGGGACTTGATGAAGAAACTACAAGATTAAAATTTTGATGCTATTCTCACAGATCCATTTGAGCCCATTGGAGCTATAGCTGGCGAATATCTCTCAGTTCCAGCTATTTATATGCAAATAAACCTTCCTTGTGGTGTGGACGCTCTCGCCAGTCAATGTCCAGTTCCAGCCTCTTATGTTCCACAGCCTTTAACTCACTTTACTGACCACATGAGTCTTTGGCAAAGGAGTGTGAACCTGGTAAGGACTCTCCTGCAGGCCATGGCTTGCAGACATTTGTTTACTTGTGCAGATGAGATCGCCTCACGTCTACTGCAGAGAAAGGCATCGATGGTTGAGATCATGAGCCGTGCAGCTCTCTGGTTTATGCGATTCGACTTTGCCTTGGAAATCCCACGACCGTTGATGCCTAACATGATTATGATTGGAGGAATGGCAACCAAGAAACCAAAACCATTGTCACAAGTAAGCTCCCATAATTACATTTGCATGCTTGCATGTACATTTGCACTAACAGTATCATTGCTCACTTTAACAAGTGTGCTTCAACAATGTTCACAAAATTTTAAAAAAGACAAAGAAATCAGGTCAGTGAGGTCCCAGAGTATTTTGTTGTTCAACGAAATGAAAAGTAGCGCTTCTGTGCCTTCAACTAGTTCGAACTTTCGACAACATAAAATGTATAGTCAACGTCTGCCCCATTGCAGGCTCTATGAGAAAGACATGTTAATGATTTGCACTTGACCCACTTCTCACTGCTCTTCTCCGCACTTGCTCTCCCCATGCAGACTCCACAGCCCCCTCGCAACAAACAACGTGAAAAAATTATATCTCTTGTCTTGGGAAAGCGCTACTTATATGGAACCCCTAAAAGGTTCTATACAGAACCCTTTTTAAGGGTTCAATAATACCCTTTAGGGTTCTTTGTAACCAGGAAAAAGGTTCTATACGGAACCTTTTGGGTTAATTCATTATCATTTGTTTTGTCCTTTCCGGATTAAATATTTCATATTATTGACAAACATGTGAATGATCAGAAAGTTCAAAAAATCATGACCAATCTTATAACACAACGCATTCTCACCCCAAGGCGTCACCTTTGACCATGCTTCAATATTTGACGTTTTAGGCGCCCTTTAGCGTCACTTACATGACGCGATCCTACGGCATCATCTAACTGACGCTAAAGGAAAGCGTCTGTTAGAGGACGCGGTTAGGTTTAGGTGTGGGGTGGGGGTAGGGTACACGCGATCCTAGGGCGTCATCTTGCTGACGCTAAAGGGCGCCTAAAGCGTCAGATATTGAAGCATGTCCAAATGCTTCCCAAGGCGTCAGTTAAGTGACGCCTTGGGGGTGAGAATGGGCTGTATAACATCACCTCATCAATGCAGGTCTGTGATTCCATGCCGCTTGCACTGTATCCCACTGTATCCCACTTAACTGACGCCTTGGGAAGCATTTGGACATGCTTCAATATCTGACGCTTTAGGCGCCCTTTAGCGTCAGTAAGATGACGCCCTAGGATCGCGTGTACCCTACCCCCACCCCACACCTAAACCTAACCGCGTCCTCTAACTGACGCTTTCCTTTAGCGTCAGTTAGATGACGCCGTAGGATCGCGTCATGTAAGTGACGCTAAAGGGCACCTAAAGCGTCAAATATTGAAGCATGGTCAAAGGTGACGCCTTGGGGTGAGAATGCGTTGAATAATAATAATAATAATAATAATAATAATACTCTAGAAATGAAAAGTAGGCAACTTCACCTTGTTTGATTTTTCATTTTCTTTTATTTGGTAAATTATTTCTTTGGTAAACTATTTTGATAGGCCTAAATATAGTTAACACAACACACTCATCAACTTTTAGATTAACTGCACTTCTTTTGCATCAGTAAAATGCGATAGGTTAATTTGGTGTGTCAAGTTGTAAGATTTCACGTATCGCAATCAACGGAAGATTTTATCAGCTGGTTCATTGGCCAATTGTTCGGAGTTAAGGCCTTAACAGGAAATTTTATTCTTGTGGAGAGGAATAGCTTCTCTTGAAAGACTATAAAGGACAATGATTTTTGTGAGGTTTGATGGAGATCAAATGATCAGTTTTGCTGGACAAGCAGATGATTCAATAAATAAATTAATCCCCTTGACGGTTATTCTGACAATCGATCTATTAATATTTGACAATTCACATATTAATATTTAATTATAATTCTTGTGACTGATTATTGATAGTGCAATTGTTCATTGCATTCAGTCGTTCATACAGAACATTGGCAACTTATTCCCTTACGGGTAATTTTATAATTTGTAGGTGATCATGTTTCATAATTCGTTATTAAAATTATATTCTGAGCTAATATCCCAGTATCCTTACACTTTGTATGACCAAAGCTATCTAGATAACTGTAAAATTGCTTAATGCTTGTACTTTCTTGAAATATTAACCCAGAGCCACATTCAACCCATAGACTTTAAACCACAGTGCAGTGACGTAGCATACAAGTCTGAGCTTATTAGTTGTGCTGTACTCACATGGAGCCAGAGATCAACACACTCCCCTTTTGTCTTGTTTAGAAGCACTTCCTCATTTGAAAACATTCAGGCATCTGAAATGTATCGTGTCTCCAGTTGCTGTCTACTGTACAAACTTTAGAGGAATAGTGAGAGAGACTACTGAGTTGTTCCACTCTGGGGCTCTGGGGCCCCTGAAAGATGAATCTCAAGATTAACCTGTGACGTGACGCTATTTGTATTTGGAAATACGTGTCCTTAAGATCTATTGACATATACCAGTCCTCTGTGTATAGTTAGAAGCTCTTCCATGGAGCCAATGATCACGTCTGTTGAATGTATTCATTGCACAGCCAATGTATTCATTGCACAGTTAGAAGCATGTGTTTGATTGTTAGGAGTTCCTTCATTATAAAATGGAAAATAATAATAAAGTTTTAATATTTCACATGTAAGATTTGCAATATTGTATATATTGATAAATACCTCACTACTGCTGGGTGTAGTTTTTTTTTCACATCTCCTTGGTTTGGAGGTTTTCTGTCCTGTAACACTATTTTTTTTTTTTTTTTTTGGTTGATATAGTATTGGTTGGAATGTGATGTAGTGTGAGCTGGATACAAATAAGGACTCTGGGGGTACTTCTATCAGGAGAGATCCTCTAATTACTAGTTTTTCTCGGTGGTACATGAGGTTGAAACCTGCACTGCACTCAGAGCACCGGCTTGGGATTTGGCCATTGTACTTGAGGGTCTGGCTTTGGCTCCCTTTGAGCCCTTTGAAGAGGTTTCAGAAAAATTCCTCACTTTAAAAACATTTCTCCCTGCTGTTTCATTTACCGGAGATTAGGAGACTTGCATGCCCTGTCGGTTGCTCCTTTATGCCTGGAATCTGCACCGGGTATGGTGAAAGCATTTCTATACCCTAGACCGGGTTATACTCCTTAGGTCCCAGTTTATTTTGGGGGGCCTTATAGTGCTGCAGGCCTTTTATCCTCCACCTTTTAATACCCCAGATCAGGAACTATTGAACCTGTTATGTCCAGTTCGGGCATTAGATGCCTACGTTCACAGAGCTGCCCTGTGGCTTAAGCCTGAACAATTATTTGTCTGCTTTGGGTCACTCAAGAAAGAGTCCCCTGCATCTAAACAGGTTATGAGCAAATGGATAGTCGAGGCTATATCATTTGCTTATGAAGTGGCTGAACAGCTTTCACCTATGGCTGTTCGGGCCCATTCTACTAGAAGTATGGCGGCCTCTACGGCCTTTATTCCGAGTGTTTCCCTTCTCGATATTTGTAATGCGGCAGGATGCCCTCTCTGCATACATTTGTCAGATTTTATGACCTTGGCCTCTCCACTACTGGGGCTAGGTTGCTTGCTTCTTAGTGTGCGCAAGTGTCACGGGTGACAAAAATTGCTCAGTAAACGGAACCTTCTTGAGAGTCCCGAGTTTCCTAGGGGAGCGGATTGTGTGCAACACACCACTGCGGTTCCGGGCGTGATGGAATCATGCCCGCACTGATTAGCGCTAATGCACTGCAGGTGCGAGAGAGAGAGGAGCGGCACTCACACAGGTTTCCTGTTTGACGAGTCAAGATAAACAAGATAAAAGGAGACAGACAGAGGGGAGAGGAGGGCTCAGACGGGGGAGACACAGACGGGGAAGGCTCAGATGGAGGACCCACTGACAGGGAAGGACAGGGGAAAGGGAGAGACGCCCATTTAAGCTTGCTGGATCAGAGTGATTGTTTGTAGGAAGCCTGCTGGTCTGAGCTATCGACTGGATCTGTGCTGGGAAAGGAAAGAGCAAAGATAAGTGAACTGATTTTATCTTATGAACATTTAAACCGCTTGAAGAGGATACAGTGAGGGTGGATCTGACTGTTGGAGGAGCTATGTGTTTCAGAGTGTGTGGAGGAGGAATTGGAAGTGAAACCCCATGTAAAGTGAGCACAACAAACAGAGCGAGGCCTCTGATCAGCCCTACAGTGTGAGTGAATTGCAGTGTTTTTGCCTTATAAATACACATTGATTTTTGCCTGTGGAATTGAAGTGAACACGAGTGTGATGTGTCTTTGCTGAGAAGTAGCCCTATCCATGCTTACACGTTCGTGGAAGGTTATTATATCTGCCCCCGTCAGAAGCCCAGAGTGATACAGTGAACTGAAGAGAGAGTACTGGGTACTGTGAATATCCTCACCTGTTCTACTTACTGTTTGAGCCCAGAAGTATACAGCAACGCTGATAAAGTAATCCTTTAATCCACGGTTGCCCTACTGTGAACTGAGGAGAGAACACTTTGTACTGTGAAGATCCCCACCTGTTCTACTTGCTGTTTGAGCCCAGAAGCATACAGCATTGCTGGTAAAGTAATCGTTTAACCCACTGTCTCCCTATTGTGAACTGAAGAGAGAGTACTGTGTACTGTGAATATCCTCACCTGTTCTACTTGCTGTTTGAGCCCAGAGGTATACAGCAACGCTGATAAAGTAATCGTTTAACCCACTGTCGCCCTACTGTGAACTGAAGAGAGAGAGAGTACTCTGTACTGTGAAGAATCCTTACCTGCCATACTTACTGTATGAGTCCGGAAGTCTGCAGCACCGCTGGGGGGAAAAGTAAGCTTTTAATCCACTGCTCCATTACCGTGCACCAACGAGAGTACCCTGTACTGCGAAGAATCCTTACCTGCCATACTTACTGTATGAGTCCGGAAGTCTGCAGCACCGCTGGGGGAAAAGTAAGCTTTTAATCCACTGCTTCATTACCGTGCACCAACGAGAGTACCCTGTACTGTACAAGGACTTCACACAGAACGGGCATTTCTCAGCATGGCGTAGTGGGTATGGGGTTCCCATCGCGTTTGACAACGCAGCTCGAAGTTCCCTTGAAAGGGAACGTCTCAGGTTACGTATGTAACCCTGGTTCCCTGAGAGGGAACGAGAGCTGCGTTCGCCTGCCATACTTCCTGCATGCCCTGATCGACTTGCTTCAGGCCTTTCACAGAAGCTGTCGCGGTCTGATCTCAAGGGTGCTTTATAGTTTCCTGGTCGATGACGTCACCTGACGTCCTACTCTCTCATTGGACTGATTGTACAGACGCTTCACAACGCAATCACGCAGAGCGTTCCCATCGCGTTTGACAACGCAGCTCTCGTTCCCTCTCAGGGAACCAGGGTTACATACGTAACCTGAGACGTTTTGTAAACTGCAATACTGATTCATTTTCTTGTTTTTTTTCTGCAACCAAGAAAAACTCAATTCACAAATGCAAGACAATCAGAAACTTATTTTATATTCCTTTTAACAAATTATTTCTTGCATCATACCTGTGCCACCAGAGAAACATGGATTTTGTTATATAATCATATTCCAAAACATGTCACGCAGTTTGGATCCCCACTGCAGGGACAGCATGACCTTGCACATTCTAATAGAGATAATAAGTAAGCTACAAGTGGTCGATGTACTTTGTAAAAATGTTGATGTGCTCGGTTGATATGCTAGAGTTAACTATAAACGACTCAAATTCTACCTACATCGAAAGGTGTCTTAATATAAAATTTATACAGTAGTTTTTCAGTCAGATATAAAAAAGAAAACAAAAAAAATTGATCATTTTGCAGACTGTGGAAAAAAAATAGGTAAGAGTGATGTTTTAATGTTTTCAAAGTTTAAATTCAATCAATTTACAGAATGTATACAGTGGCACCAAAGAGTATTTGGAGACTCAAAATTGTCATCAGCTTCAAATGTAAAGAGACAACCACGATATTCATGGTAATGTTGTGAATGATTCACTAGTGAGCACTGTCTCAAAAAAAAAAAAAAAAAAAAAGAGTTGCCTTCTTAAAGGGGTCATGAACTGGCTTTTTAAATGTTATTATTTTGTTGTCTGAGGTCAACTTATGACGTTCGCTTGGTTTTTGCATTCAAAAACATCAAAATGAATAAGTAATAGGCTATTTTGTATCCAAGTTTTTAGCTTAGCTGAAAAACGCTGAGTTTTTATGGGCGTCTTGCACTGAAGACTTGGAAGTAAACGCCCACTGAGTGAGTTCTATGCATCTCCACAGTCCACTCCACAGCACCTATGTCACTTAAGAAACAACACCTAACCAAACATGTCTTGCTCTTGATGCACTCAAAATTATCTATTGCTAAGAAAGACAGACCATTCTATCCTTTTGGACTGTCCTATTGACCTCTTTACAAAGCGGACATTATTGAACTATTTACAAAGGAGATGATGAAAATATATTTTCTATTACAGGGGCTAAACCGGCCGTGTTGAAGTAGGAGTTGATCTTCTTCTGCGGGGGTGGTGTTTTATCCTCTTTGTCATCATAGTTCCCCACTTTGAAAAAGGAGTCGTTTGCAGAGGCTGGTGTCAATAAAAGCTTTTATTAGACTAACAACGTTTTCAGTTCTGAAACTTACAGGATATTTTTTATAATATGATGACCTCTTACATGTCAAAAGCTCAAGGAAAATTTGATTTGTCAGTTCATCACCCCTTTAATGTTCAGTCAAATTGCAATCTAGATAAATATGCTTGCAATATAACTCCGCTTTTTTTTTTCATTTATGAGATCTGGATACTTTTCTCACTCTTCTACTAAGGGCATGCTTTGCTGCTTAAAGAGATAGTTCACCCAAAAATGAAACTTCTATCATTTACTCACCCTCAGGCTGTTCCAAACCTCTCTGAACACAAAGGAAGATATTTGGAAGAATGTTTTAATGAAACAGATCTCATTCCCCATTGACTACCATAGTAGGAAAAAAAAAACATACTAATGGGGATTGAGATCTGTTTGATGTTTTGTGTTCAGCAGAACAAATAAACACATAGAGGTTTGGAACAACTTGAGGATGAGTAAATGATGAAATACTTTTCATTTTTGGGTGAACTATCCCTTTAAGAATCGAGATTTTCAACTTTTCAGGCCCAGCCTATTGTTGTTTGTTGAAACTCCCCTTTCAGGATAAAAGCCAGTGCCACAGGATGTGCAAATTCATAAGTGCTTGCAGACTTACAAGACAATCTTCTTAGCTCACCAATACTACAAGGTCATCTGCTTGTAGTTAATGTATGATATGATTGTTAGAATGGCTGCTTCTGTGTTGCTCTTTTGTCTTTTCTGCCGGGGATCAGCAGAGGCTGGAAAGTTATTAGTAGTTCCTTCAGATGGCAGCCACTGGACAGGTATGAAGCCTTTGGTGGAAGAGCTTGGCCGCAGAGGAAACCAGGTGGTGGTCGTCATCCCGGAAGCAAGTCTGAGTATGGGTCCCTCACAGCACACCACTACTCTGACATATCCAGTACCCTACACCAAGACCCAGCTACAAGAGCATGTGAATGCAGATGTTATTACTCTGACAAGTGACGATTTATCTACAGATCTGGCCAGGTATCAGAGTTTCCTCAATACTCTGGATCTGCTTAATGCTCTTATAAACCGGAATGTTGAGGTATTGCTCTCCAATGAAGCTTTGATGAAGAAACTGCAAGATTACAACTTTGATGCTATTCTCACAGATCCATTCGAGCCTGTCGGAGCTATAGCTGGTGAATATCTCTCAGTTCCAGCCATTTATATACAATCATACCATCCTTGTGGTGTCGACGCTCTCGCCAGTCAATGTCCAGTTCCAGCCTCTTATGTTCCACAACCTTTTACTCACTTTACTGACCACATGAATCTTTGGCAAAGGAGTGTGAACCTGGTAAGGGCTCTCCTGCAGCCCATGGCTTGCAGACGTATGTTTGCTCGTGCAGATGAGATTGCTTCACGTGTACTGCAGAGAAAAACATCGATGGTGGAGATCTTGAGCCGTGCAGCTCTCTGGTTTATGCATTCAGACTTTGTTTTGGAATTTCCACGTCCGTTGATGCCAAACATGATCATAGTCGGAGGAATGGACAACATGAAAGCAAAACCTTTGTCACAGGTTAGTAATCCAATAGCTCTTATTTTGCCACTACTACTGATTTTCCTTGTGCTATTTTCTGTTATCATCTTCAAATCTAAAGTAAAATTTGCCAATATCACAGTTTCAAAAGAAAGACACTTCAGAAATAATATAAATAAACTCATTCATATTTTCAACTGGAATGAAATACTTCTCAATATTCTGATCAGTCTGCAGTTTGTTTGGAACTTTGAGATTTTAAGTGACTTGTAAAATTCAGCACAGTATGTAGGATAAAGTAATTCATGCATTAAAATGTTGTAAGAGGAAGAATCTCTCTGAGCATTTTCACAGGTCTGTGTAAGAACAGAAAACAACAAATCTAAAATATTTTTGATGCTTTCTGGAATTTTATCTTTTTACAAACTTGTTCAAGTTTCTGTGTACAGGGGCAAAGGGGCTCCTCCAATGAATGCATTTATCAACATAAATATATAAAAACATTCTCACTCTAGATGTCATTAATATTATAATCATACCATCATTTCATTTTATTATTTATCTTTTTTAACAAATCCTTAATTTCAGCTTTTAACTGAAATAATTCAGCAGTGTGCAATCTCACTGTAAACTGATGCAGTTACCTTGGAGTTCCTACAGAGGGAAGTCTCACTGTGGAAACTGTGGGCCATGCATGGTTTTGGACCATTAGTTATTGTATAAGCCAATCATGCCATACATGATCTCAATTTGCAAGCTTAGGTCAACAATGCTTCTATCCCTATAAACACAGATGCAGATAAAAGGCTAATGTTGGAAGACAGGCTGTGTTTGATTATTCACTCTTTAAAAAGAAATGTTTCAATGTTTAACCACACTTATGGGTTTATTTTTAAACACATGTATGGATTTGTCCATATTTGACCCAAAATGGTTAAAACAACCCAGCATTTTTTAGAGTGAATGAACTTTAATTAGACATTGTTTCACAGAATTTAGTGTCTGTTTCAAATTTTAAAGTAACTTGGGTTTTGGTTAGTGTTTGTTTAATAGGCTATAGATTAGTGATAAATAGATTTACCGGTAATAGGTAATATTGAGGTAAAATTGTAAAAACACATTTTAACACATCCTCATCCATTTTAAAATCTTTAGTTACTCTACCAACACATCCATTATTTTGCAGCTTATGACATTTCCTGCTTGCCATGAGTTTTGCATTTGACCAGAATCAGTGCCGGCGCTATGGGGGGGGGGGGCATTAGGGGGCAATGCCCCCCCAAATGTATTTTGTGCCCCCCCAAATTATATTATGATATAATTTACAAAATAATATCAGTTTAATTTAATTCACATTTCAGTGAGAAATAGTACAAATATATGTCTACAAACGGCTCATTAGCTGAAAATACAATAAAGCCAACATAAAAACCAGTGTGACGCTGTGAGGAAACCCCCCTGCCGCCCCCCCCCAATCACGCACGTTAATACTTGAATGAAATGATTTTCAGTTGGCGCCACCGCGCGAGCTTCCTGCATTCAAAACAAAGCAAACAGATGAAAACTCTCCAAAAATGGAAATTAGAAAATGGTTCAATACCACAGTTTCTCCTTATACATCGATTACCCCATACAGCAAGACAACGACAGCCCGGCTTTGGTATTTGGTGCTTCTACCGTGCAGTGTTGTAGTCGAGACCGAGACCAAAGACAGTCGAGTCCGAGTCGTAAGTGTAGCTTTTTATCTAACTGGCATGTACTGTAATGTTCACTATGTGTTGTCACGTGATAAAACTAATAGTTTAGTTGGCCTAGTTTTTGCGCTGCCCATTGTCCTGAAATGTCACTCACTCCCGCCGTGGAGTGTTTAAGCATATTTTCTTGTAAATGGAAATTGTAGAATAATATGTTGTGGGTGTTTTTTATTTGTTAAAGGTGTTAAAGGTTTTATTTGATAAAGGTAACTACATGATGCTTTTTTAAGGCTACGAATGTAAATGCTTATGTTAGAACATAGCAGAATAAAGATGAGTAACTTAGCTTTTTTTTTTCTCACTTCCGCCATTGAGATAGCATATAAACGGCTATTCTGTCAGTGAGAGACTATGTACATGTTCGTTAGCTTTGCTATTATAAAGCTGTGGTCAGAGTCGGTCTTGCAATTTTTTTTTTGTATAGGCCTATTTAACCCTTGATCAAATTTCTTAAGAGTCGCTCGTCTTGCAACAATGTGTAATGTTTTATGTGTTTATTGTGTGGGTTGCATTACTTCATGTTAATAGCTAACAGAAAAGGCAGTAGCAATAATAAATATAGGATATCTAATATCGGAAAAAAAGTCCCCATACCTACCTAGTGCCCACCCATTGAAAATAAATGCCCCCCTGCTAAAAGCGGTCTGAAGCCGGCTCTGACCAGAATCATTTATAAAAAGTAATTTTCCTTACCCCCAATCCCCCCTTTTAAACACATTTTTAAACTTTCACCCAAATTGGTTGCTTCACCTTATACAGATAAAGTCCCACCCAGCTAAAAGGATCTCCACCTCTGCTTGCATAAACCAGACACATTGTGAGATATTGGAGTAGTTTAAGCTACACATTTCCTGGTTGTTTCTTGTTCAAAAGCCAGCATGAGAGATTTTATTATACCATTGATAAAATGCCTGGTGCGTGGTTGCTCCTGAGTCTCTTCCTCTTGGGTTCAGCTGAAGCTGGGAAACTGTTGGTTATTCCATCAGATGGCAGTCACTGGTTAGGGATGAAGCCTATTGTGGAGGAGCTGGGGAGGAGAGGAAACCAGGTGGTGGTCGTCATCCCAGAGGCGAGTCTGAGTATGGGTCCTTCACAGAATACCACCACTCTGACATATCCAGTGAACTACACTAAGGATGAATTAGAAGCAGACTTAGCAGATCAATTAAAAACAATTCTGAGTATTGATATCTCGACAGACCTGGCCAAGTTCCAGGTGTTCATTATTTCACTGGATATTCTTCAAAGCTTCATAGTGAGGAACGCAGAGGGTCTGCTCTTCAACAGGGACTTGATGAAGAAACTACAAGATTACAATTTTGATGCTATTCTCACAGATCCATTTGAGCCCATTGGAGCTATAGCTGGCGAATATCTCTCCATTCCAGCTATTTATATGCAAATAAACCTTCCTTGTGGTGTCGACGCTCTCGCCAGTCAATGTCCAGTTCCAGCCTCTTATGTTCCACAGCCTTTAACTCACTTTACTGACCACATGAGTCTTTGGCAAAGGAGTGTGAACCTGGTAAGGACTCTCCTGCAGCCCATGGCTTGCAGACATTTGTTTACTTGTGCAGATGAGATCGCCTCACGTCTACTGCAGAGAAAAGCATCGATGGTTGAGATCATGAGCCGTGCAGCTCTCTGGTTTATGCGCTTCGACTTTGCCTTGGAAATCCCACGACCGTTGATGCCTAACATGATTATGATCGGAGGAATGGCAACCAAGAAACCAAAACCATTGTCACAAGTAAGCTCCCATAATTACATTTGCATGCTTGCATGTACATTTGCACTAACAGTATCATTGCTCACTTTAACAAGTGTGTTTTAACAATGTTCATAAAATTTTTAAAAAAGAAATCAGGTCAGTGAGGTTCCAGAGTATTTTGTTGTTCAACGAAATGAAAAGTAGCGCTTCTGTGCCTTCAACTAGTTCGAACTTTCGACAACATAAAATGTAGGTCGACGTCTGCCCCATTGCAGGCTCTATGAGAAAGACGTGTTAATGATTTGCACTTGACCCACTTCTCACTGCTCTTCTCTGCACTCGCTCTCCTTGTGCAGACTCCACACCCCCCTCGCAACAAACAACATGAAAAAATTATATCTCTTGTCTTGGGAAAGCGCTACTTATATGGAACCCCTAATAGGTTCTATACAGAACCCTTTTTAAGGGTTCAATAATACCCTTTAGGGTTCTTTGTAACCAGGAAAAAGGTTCTATATGGAACCTTTTGGGTTCATTCATTATCATTTGTTTTGTCCTTTCCGGATTAAATATTTCATATTATTGACAAACATGTGAATGATCAGAAAGTTCAAGATATGGGGGTTTGAAAATTGACATATTTATAACATTTTATGTAGTTAATCAATGTCACAAGAAGAGTGCCATTTCAGTTTTTCACTGGCACCTCCAAAAATTACCATGATTAAAAAAAAAATGGCACCTCCAGGAGTTTTACCGCCCCCTACCGTATAAGATGATGTGCTGATATAGCTGGAAGCGCAAAACTTTCTGTTTACAAGCAGAGGAAGATGCGCGCTGTGCACTTAAAAGCCTTTAATCTTCTCAAAAAACGACAGTGTTCCTTATAATCCGGAGCGCCTTATATATGGATCATCATTTTATAGGTAGGTGGCGGTAAAACTCCTAAGCGGTGAGCAGCCGGTAACAAAAAGTAGACGAATGAGAACGTCCTCGTCTCAGTTCTCGCGCATGCGCCCACAAGGAAGTAATGAATAGTGGAATAAAAATGGTTATTTATGTTTTTTTCGCACAAAAAGTAGTCTCGTCGCTTGATAAACTTATAATTGAGCCGCTATAGGCACATGGAATATTTAAACCTTTTCTTTAATGACTTTATCAAGGCCGTCAAGAGCTAGTCCCTTAGGCAGTCTATCTAGGACTGATCTAGCTCTCAGATTCAATCAAAAATATCTTTATTTGTGTTCCGAAGATGAACGAAGGTCTTACGGGGTTGGAACAGCATGGTGAGTAATTAATGACTTAATTTTCATTTTTGGGTGAACTAATCCTTTAAATTGTAGGTTCTCAGGCAAAATGTGATGCTTTTTAACCTGCTAATACAGCTAAAAAGCAGCTGAGAGAGGTGGGGTACATTGTGAAGAAAAAATGCACTTCAGTGTACTTTTATAAAGTGTAATTATTACACAATTAATATACTTTAAAGGAATACACTTAAGTGTGAGTTAAATGCAATGGTTTTGACGCACTTACTTCACATTATATGTAATTGATTTCAAATGTATCACAGATTCATTTAAAATAAAATGCAATAAATTGGCATTAAGAGTTTATTCTGTAAACATACCCTTTTGACCACTACTGCATCACCTAAGTGATGAACTACCTCAGTCATCAGGCATCATAGAATGCTGAGAGAGGATCCTTCACATTTCCCACAAACACCAGGATTCCATTGACCACACTATCTTCACTGACACTCGGCTTACAGTGATTAAAAATAGAACATTTGTATTCCTACTTTGTAGGGAATTTAACATACAGTAACTTTATCAATTACACAATTATAGATAAATAACCCAAGACCCATGCAAATTGAGAAAGGCAATCTTATTTTTTTTTTCCTCATCTTGCCTTTTAACTTTCATACCGCACACATCATTCATGAAGGATGTTCCATACACAGTATACACAGCAATGCTCCTGCCCTTTTCGGTTTGTTACAGAATAAATGATAATTAGAGGGGGATCTGTAAATGCACAGGTGGGAATATATTATTTGTAAATGGAAAAGATTCAAAGCATATATAGCTAGAGGGATTGTTAGTGTCTTGCAGCAGTGTTTTAGCTTGATCGGGGTGTGCTGGCTGGCAGTGGCGGTTCTACTCTGAATTACACCCAGGGCGAGACCCCCTTCGAGCGCCCCCCCCCCCCCAAAAAACAAACAAACAAACAAAACAAAACAACAACAACCCAACAATAAAATCACATACCGTTCATTTGAAAAACACAGTTAATAGAATCCAGTTATTTTGCTAGTTTAATCTAACTTTTAAGAGAGGAAGTAACCATTAGCGCATTGGTTATTGCCTTAAATTATATGCATGGCACACTTTTAGTTATGGCTTGTTAAACAATATTTGTCACGAAATGGAGTTTTTAAAAGTAAAAGGGTCTGAGAGATACTTATTTAGTAACACAATACTTATCTCTTATTTCTTAAATAATTTTGAACAGCTCTCATATTAAACACTATCCAAACTGTTATAGACCTAAAATAGCTTTTGTAGCCCCATGTCACTCTTAAAATGTTAGAATGTTAGAAAATAGAAAATTGTACTTTGCATATAGGCTACTGTAAAAAGACAAAGTTGATCATTATGTAAATTATTTTCATTTCATGAATATAGTGACCAACATGATCACATACACAAAAAGCCTAATACACAATCAATTCACCAAGTTAATAACATTAAAGATTTGTTTTAAAGGAGTGTCTTTTATCTTACCTACTAAACTTAAAAAAAGGTTAACACAAAAAGAGATTTTATAAAAATATAAACCTCATATTTCAGCATTCAATCATCTCTATAAAAAGAATGAGTCAATAAAGATACATTCCTGACATTTATAATGCACAGTCGCTTATCTTTTATTATTAATAGTAAAATTCGGACCGATTTGCCCATGGCTCTCGTTGTTATACAACCATGCACTGGGCTCTCCACATGCAATGACAAAGAAGTTTTAGTAGCTAATGTATTTCCACCACAGAAAAACGCTTGCTGAAGCTCTGCTAAAAGATTTTTTTCTGGAGAAGAGAAAAAACACCCATGTTTTTGGGTGCACGAGCACTCCCATACTGAAAAGTTTATGAGCGCGCCTCCCGCGAGCGCATAATGAGCGCGCTTCCCGTGCGCCTAATCGCCTATTTGAAATAACGACCTCGAGCGCGCAAAAGACGCGATACGTGAACTAATCAAGAGACCCCCTTGATATCGCTTTTGTGCACGGCACCTTCTCAGAAATCAGGGGCGCCATTGCCAATAATTGAATCGAAATGGTAAAAAAAAATAGAAAACCTTCGAGGCACAGAGGATTTTTTTAACTGCTCGTGCGTGCCGCCCCCCATGTGACATGAAGAAATGCCGCCCCGGGCGACTGCCCGGTTCGCCCGTGCCTAGAACCGCTACTGCTGGCTGGGCAAAAAATCATGACAAATCTTATTACATCACCTCATCAATGCAGGTCTGTGATTCCATGCCGCTTGCACTGTATCCCACTGTATTTTATCAAAAAGGGCTTTGTATAATAATAAAGATAATAATAATAATAAAAATACTCTAGAAAAGTAGGCCACTTCACCTTGTTTGATTTTTCGTTTTCTTTTATTTGGTAAATTATTTCTTTGGTAAACTATTTTGATAGGCCTAAATATAGTTAACGCAACACACTCATCAACTTTTAGATTAACTGCGCGTCTTTTGCATCAGTAAAATGCGATAGGTTAATTTGGTGTGTCAAGTTGTAAGATTTCACGTATCGCAATCAACGGAAGATTTTATCAGCTGGTTCATTGGCCAATTGTTCGGAGTTAAGGCCTTAACAGGAAATTTTATTCTTGTGGAGAGGAATAGCTTCTCTTGAAAGACTATAAAGGACAATGATTTTTGTGAGGTTTGATGGAGATCAAATGATCAGTTTTGCTGGACAAGCAGATGATTCGATAAATAAATTAATCCCCTTGACAGTTATTCTGACAATCGATCTATTAATATTTGACAATTCACATATTAATATTTAATTATAATTCTTGTGACTGATTATTGATAGTGCAATTGTTCGTTGCATTCAGTCGTTCATACAGAACATTGGCAACGTATTCCCTTACGGGTAATTTTATAATTTGTAGGTGATCATGTTTCATAATTCGTTATTAAAATTATATTCTCAATCTCAGCTAATATCCCAGTATCCTTACACTTTGTATGAACAAAGCTATCTAGATAACTGTAAAATTGCTTAATGCTTGTACTTTCTTGAAATATTAACCCAGAGCCACATTTAACCCACTTTTAGACTTTAATCCACAGTGCAGTGACGTAGCATACAAGTCTGAGCTTATTAGTTGTGCTGTACTCACGGGCAGCCAGAGATCAACACACTCCCCTTTTGTCTTGTTTA
The DNA here is from genome assembly GCF_988280905.1 of Pimephales promelas. Taxonomy (NCBI): domain Eukaryota; kingdom Metazoa; phylum Chordata; class Actinopteri; order Cypriniformes; family Leuciscidae; genus Pimephales; species Pimephales promelas. Next base: position 27,272,438 of record NC_142775.1, on the reverse strand, counting down.
GAAGCACTTCCTCATTTGAAAACATGCAGGCGTCTGAAATGTATCGTGTCTCCAGTTGCTGTCTACTGTACAAACTTTAGAGGAATAGTGAGAGAGACTACTGAGTTGTCCCACTCTGGGGCTCTGGGGCTCTATAGGGCCCCCGAAAGACGAATCTCAAGATTAGCCTGTGACGTGACGCTATTTGTATTTGGAAATATGTGTCCTTAAGATCTATTGACATATACCAGTCTTCTGCGTATAGTTAGAAGCTCTTCCATCTGAACACGTCTGTTGAATGTTTTCATTGCACAGCCAAAAGCATGTGTTTGATTATTGGGAGTTCCTTCATTATAAAATGGAAAAAAATAATAAAGTTTTAATCTTTCACATGTAAGATTTGCAATATTGTATATATTGATACATACCTCACTAACTGCTGGGTGTAGTTTTTTTTTTTTTCCACATCTCCTTGGTTTTGAGGTTTTCTGTCCTGTAACACTATTTTTTTATTTATTATTATTATTTTTTATTTATATAGTATTGGTTGGCATAGGGTGTGATGTAGTGTGAGCTGGATAGAAATAAGGAGAGGAGATCCCTTTCAGACAAAACTCCAAAGTTAGTACCTGTAGTGGTTTTCATAAGCTCAGTAAAACAATGTCCACACAGCGGTATCCGTTTGAACAGTTTGTTGTCCATTTAATGAGATGTATGTTTACAGAGTTTACAATGCATTGGTTCTATGGTAATAACCATATCACTGCCACCTATCCCTTTCTGATTCAACCCAGTTTAGGAGTTTAAATATCATGTGATTGAACAGGTGTGGCTTTCACCTGCACCACTGGTGCACCCTGCCATCTAGTGGTTGAACAAATTATATTTGGGTCCTACAGTACCCACCATCTCCTTATATTTGGGAAGTCATACTTTAAGATGGAAATATAAAGAAAACTTTAAATATCCACTGTATCCATGCAATTACTTGAGCTGGTAATTATTTACATCAAAATTCAAAGGAAGCTCCCAACACAACGTGTAGAGTATTCTGAAAAACAATAAAACTCAGCAAAAATGTACTGTAAATTACGGAAGCCCTGAACCGCAACGTAAAAAACAAAACAAAAAAAATAAATTAAATTAAAAAAACATGTTAAAAAAGAGATTACAGACGAAATGTTTTGAGATTAAAGTCAAAATATTTTGAGATTAAAGTCGAAAATTTTCGAGATGAAAGTCGAAACGTTTCGAGATTAAAGTCAAACCTTTCGAGAAAAAAGTCAAAACATTATATTAATACAGTCTTCCACAGAAGTGTGTGGATTCATAACAGTGCGCGTCCACTAGCTCAGAGCTAGGCAACACTATCTGGGTCGAGAACACAACAGTAACCATCTGTAAATACGTTCTGGATACGTTTTAAGTGCATCACTCTGTATCCAATCATTTGGCCGGATCCTGTGATTTCCTCAGATTTAAAGGTGCTCTAAGCGATGTTGTGTGACGTGAATTCTTGTTGACGTTTAAAGTATTTTCAAACAAAACGGAGGCTAGATAGACCTTCCCCCCTCCTCATCAAGACTGCCCCCCCCCCCTCCCCCAAACCCCACCCCCAGGGCCTTCTTGTCAGTTATTGGCTGGAACACTTTGTTATGTTTCGTGGAGCGGGTTGCCGCAGTTTGTTTTTGTTGCCATTTGTGGAGCCTGGGTTGTCTGCATAGACCGTGTTTTTTTACAGAGTGTTTAGGGGACAGGCAGCTAGTGGATAGTAAGGAGATGTTTGCTGTATGTGACAAAAAAAATGTGGGCTTAAAAAACGTGTGACATTGCTTAGAGCTCCTTTAATAATCACTAGTGGTTGAGGAGAGATTCTCTGATATGATTGTACATATTATTATACATGTACATGACTGGACGTATTATTTATTTATGTATTTATGTATTTATGTATTTATGTATTTATTTATTTATTTATTTATTTTTATTGAACAACATCAACAACAAGAACAACCAAAATTGGCCAGGTACAACACATTAAATGTCTCAGACAATTTCAGAAAAAGTTTCAAATGTTCTATCAAAGTAGATAAAATCAAGGCATTATTTTCCTTTATTAATTTTAGAAGTAAGAAGTAAAGACTATTTATGAAAAACATAAAAATTTGGAAGTGTTTTCAGGATTCTATTCTCTAGGAATTTCCCAAGAACAATAAATGCGTTAACAGCCAAATCTAGCATTTTAATACCAAAAATTTGTTCATTAAAATACCAAAAATTCAATTTTCCTTTGTTAGTACAGGTAAACCTTCAAATGTAGGGAATAACCAGTAATGCAAGTCCTCCCAAAATGTATAGGCAAATAAAAAAACAAATTCGACATCTCGAAATATTTTGACTTTAATCTCGAAATGCTAGATTAATCGCAAAAGGAATGTTTGGAAATGTAAACTGATATTTACTGACACAAAAGCAAAAGATATAGGCATAATTAGGCCTATATTATTAATTAATTAAATAACTGTCATTATCTGGGGTGAAAAAAATTAACATGCCATAATAACATTGCAATAAGACTTTTGCACAATAGGCCTACTGTAGTATATATATGAAGAGTTCAGATGCAAAAGCCTCTAAATGCCATTTGAAATTTTCTTCTAAAATGACCATTTTTATCAAGCTTGTATATTTAAGTTCAGTAATTTCACTTAAATGACAATTAATAGGTAATCTTCATTGCCATTTAAGTGAAATTACTGAACTTAAATATACAAGCTTGATAAAAATGATCATTTTAGAAGAAAATTTCAAATGGCACTTCGAGGCTTTTGCATCTGAACTCTTCATATATATATATATATATATATATATATATATATATATATATATATATGTTTATTGTTTGTTCATGTTAGTTTACAGTGCATAAACTAATGTTAACAAATAGGCCCACAACTTTTGATTTCCATATTAGTAAAAAAAAAAAAAAAAAAAAAAGTGCAGTTCATTCTTAGTTTTAGTTAAAGGGATACTCCACCCAAAAAAGAAAATTCTGGGTGGAGTATCCCTTTCACCAAAGCAGTTAACTTGAAACCTTATTGCAAAGGGTTACCATTAAAACAATAATAAAATTGCTTCATCGCCAAGCCTATTTATAACATCCAATCTAAAAAGTAATTGAACTGTCCGACAAACGCTGAAAATGATATAGCATGAAAACAAATTTAAGCTTCCCACACAGTGGACTGGAGTAATGAAATGTGAAATACATGCACATAGTCAGTATTTAATTTAGAAGACAAATAAATTGTTAACACCTCATGCTCTCTTCACCATGGTGGTATGTTTTAATAACTCCACCCCCTGCCTGAAATGTGGGACCTGCTTGTGTGTCCTGAAACGTGTATGGGCGCTGTGGTATGGAAGGATACTATTGTGCAGACCAGTCAAAGGCCAGTGAGGTGTGATTGTTATCTTTAAGCTCATACTTGAAACTAAATGTTTAAAAGAGCACAACTTAGTGATGACCTTAAATACACATTGTTCCACACATTTTAGTGTCTATGTTATAGCATTTTAAAGTGTGTTGTTTTTTTGTTAGTGCTTTTTAACAGGTTATAAATTATAGATAAGTATTCCATTGTGTTTAGATTTTTGGTTAAATTGTGAGGGAAAAAAATGTAATTATACATTTAACATGTCTCACTCTATTTTTTTATTTTTATTTTTTTTAATTTTGTTACCCTGCAAACATATCCAGTATTTTGCATATCTTTTAAGACCTGAAGACATTTCATGTTTGCTATGAGTTTGGTATTTGACAGGAATATTCACTTATTTATTTTTTATTTTTTTTAAGTATTTAAAAACTAAACATATCTATACAAAAGTTAGCCTACTTCTCCCTTTTCCCTTTTTTCTTTTTGTTTTCATTTTCATGCCATAACAAGCCGTATGCATTTCTTTCTTTCTTTCTTTCTTTATTTCTTTCTTTCTTTCTTTCTTTCTTTCTTTCTTTCTTTCTTTCCTTTTTTTTTTTTTTTTTTTTTTTTGCATGACATTGCATGACTAAACTTTCACCCCAATTGGTTGCTTCAACACCATATAGATAAAGTCCCACCCAGCTAAAAGGATCTCCACCTCTGCTTGCATAAACCAGACTCATTGAGAGATATTGGAGTAGTTAAAGCTACACATTCCCTGGTTGTTTCTCGTTGACCTCCCCTACAGCTGGCAAAAGCCACCGTGAGAGATTTTATTTTACCCCTGACTGATAAAATGGCTCTTGTATGGTTGCTCCTAAGTCTCTTCTTCTTGGGTTCAGCTGAAGCTGGGAAACTGTTGGTTATTCCATCAGATGGCAGTCACTGGTTAGGGATGAAGCCTGTTGTGGAGGAGCTGGGGAGGAGAGGAAACCAGGTGGTGGTCGTCATCCCAGAGGCGAGTCTGAGTATGGGTCCTTCACAGAATACCACCACTCTGACATATCCAGTGAACTACACCAAGGATGAACTACATGCATCATTGGAAGGGAATTTAGCTGAAATTCTGAGTAATGACCTTTCTTCTGACTTGACCAAGTTTCTGGTTTTCTTTTACCAAATGAACCTTCTTCAAAAGTTTATAGTGAGGAATGCAGAGGGTCTGCTCTTCAATGAGGACTTGATGAAGAAGCTTCAAGACTACAGATTTGATGCTATTCTCACTGACCCGTTTGAACCTGTTGGGGTCATTGTCAGTGAATATCTCTCCATTCCAGCTATTTATATGCAAATAAACCTTCCTTGTGGTGTCGACGCTCTTGCCAGCCAATGCCCAAGTCCTCCTTCTTATGTTCCACAACGTAATACACACTTTACAGACCAGATGAATTTGTGGCAAAGGTGTGTCAACTTTGTAAGGACTCTCCTGCAGCCCATGGCTTGTAGATACATGCATACTTGCGCAGATGAGATCGCCTCACGTGTACTGCAGAGAAAAGCGTCTTTGATGGAAATTATGAGCCGTGCAGCTCTTTGGTTTATGCGCTTCGACTTTGCCTTTGAATTCCCACGACCGTTGATGCCTAACATGATCATGATTGGAGGAATGGCAACTAAGAAGCCAAAACCATTGTCACAAGTAAGCCCCCATAATTACGTTTGCATGTAACTGCATGTACATTTGCACTAACAGTATCAGTGTCGTTGCTCTTTCTCCTTCTATCCCATTGCTCACTTTTCTCTATCCATCCATAGTCTGTCATAAACTCATCATAATGGACTGTGAAAACAGCCAGCAAATCCACGAGCAAACCTCACACCATTATCTAAACCATAGAGAGTGTTTTAATACTTTTCCATATTCATTTAGATGGGCTAGCTTGAGTGGGACATAGCACAGGGCATTTTTATTTATTTTTTTTATTATTATTTTTTATAGCAGATAGCCCATAGTTTTTGTTACAGCTCAGTGTTGTGTTAGATTTTTGTGAGATATAATCACAGATAATTGTCTGAGTCTGTTTTTTGTTTTTTTTTAACAGATCATTTGCACAAACCGGTTCTGTTTCATATTTAGACATTTAAATTAAGTTGTTCTCTCTTTTTAAACAGCTAGTTAAACCAAGTTTTAAAATGAAACCAGACATAGAGGTGGACTGGGTTGTAACATTGGGAGAGCTGTAACCACCAATTCCACCAATCAGGGACAAGATAGGAGTCATTATTTACTCACTTCATCCCCTTACATTCAACTAAGCACAATTTATTTGTAATAATCCTACATGCATAGACAGTAAAAAAAGAAAGACATGTAGATGTGTGCCTGCCAGTGTTTTTATTTTAAAGCTTTCAATGAAAAACAAGTCAGTGTCAGTCTGATCGGTTGCAAAGAAAATGGTGAAAACCAGTGGTGAGGATTCTGAGACCCCACTCAATGATTTTTTTTTTTTAATTTTATTTTGGCTGTATGGAATCATTTGCCAAAGGAAGTGTGAGTAAATCGTGCCCTGCAGTATCTGGGCCCACCTGCACTCCAAACTGAACAACATTGATTTTTTTTCTCCATTGTTACTCTGATTGAGAAATATATTCTTTCTTATAGACAAGAAAAGCCAACCGATTTTAGTATCTAACTGATTAGATAATTAATAGCTGAATTCATAAGGGCTTACAGTATTCATAATCATTTGATATTTATGGCATTTTTAGGCATTAGATTTGAATTCAGTGTAGATAAAAAAAAAAAAAGATTTGACAGATAACCAGAGAGAAAGAGATACATTAGATTTGACGTTAGTAGTGTGTGGATGTACTCTAATGTATGCTAGGATATTTTTCAGTATACGTGCCAACTTTTAAAAGTAAAAAGACCTGCTAAAGCCACTTTTTCCACCTGCATCATGGAAGTGCTTTATGAGATTGACTCGTGTGTATATTTTAACAGTATGTTGGATCATGTTGAGTTTACTCGTGTACTGAATAGCTCTGAAACCAGTGCAGGATTTTAGATTTAGATGTGTTTGTCTTTATACTTTTTGTCATTTCTATAAATTCATTAAAATTTTAATCAAACACACTCATTTGCTTAAGATTAAATTGCAAACAGGTCATTGTGTGTAAAAAAACATGTGCTCTGTAATCCTTCTCTCAGCACTTTCTTTCATTCAGAGTAGAGTTGCAGCTTAACCCCCTCATGCCACAGCCCTCTTGTATGTGAGAGTTCATGTTTGCGTGCACTGCCCTGTGTTCCTGTGTGTTTGCATGATATCTGAGGCAATCCTGTACTGACAGGCCATAGTGACTTGCAGAATTATTTTTAACATTTAAATTGTTTTGAACAAGATGAAACCAATAACTATATCCTCTAACAAACTCTGTACTTATTGACCAAAAAAGGTATTTTTTGGTCCATAAGTACAGATTCCCTTAAATTTATAAATTTATACTTATTCCCTTAAATTTATAAACAATTGTGTTGGGAAAAAAATACTTGGTTATGCTTGCAGCTTGATTCCATTTGTTAATATTACTATTAGAGGCCTCATGTTTATTTCTTTTCGAATTAATTAAAAAAAATTCAAATCCGAAATACAATGACTTGATTACATCTTCTATGATTTGTTATATTTTTTTTGTTGAAACAAATTTTTATATTTTTAGGCATACAGTAAAAAATTGTCAGGGTGATACAACTGTCCTGATATCATAATGAAGAAAAAGGTCAAAATTAATTATTAAGTAGTTTGGCTTAATTTTTTTTCTTTTCTTTTTTTTCTTTTTTTTTTTTTTAATAAACTAACTTTGCCTCGTCATAAAAAGGTAAAATTACATGATATTTTAAGATACTTTTTGATATTTTTTTTTTACCTTTCTCAAAATGAATTATTTAAAAAACTATTTATTAGGTCAATGCTGATTTATAATTATTATTGTTGTTTTTCATGTTAGCTTAACAATGTGAGTCCATAATATTTGAAAAGTTAAAACTATCTGAATATGTAGAAATTAACTAAACATAATTCATAAATTCTGTAAAAGTTTATTGTGATAGTTCATGGTATAATGCTTATGTTAAAATGACAAAAGTGTTACCAAAATTTTAACCTGTTGCAGGTCCTCTTTACCTTTGTACAAAGCTATCACTATAGATAATTGTGACAGTTCTTAATCCTTACACATTCTTGAAATATTAACCCAGAGCCACATTTAACCCACATGTTAGACTTTAAACCACAGTGCAGTGACATAACATTAAAGTCTGAGATTATTAGTTGTGCTGTACTCACGGGCAGCCAGAAATCAACGTACTCCCCTTTTGTCTAGTTTAGAAGCACCTCCTCATTTTAAAACATTCTCAGGCGTCTTAAATGTGTTGTATCTCCAGTTGCTGTCTACTGTACAAACTTTAGAGGTATGGTGAGATCACTGAGTGTTCCTGCTCTGGCGCTTCTAGCCTGGCTAAGCTTGTTCTCCTTAGAGCCTTTGCAAGGTGGAAAGGTGCTTGTCATGCCAGTGGATGGCAGCCACTGGCTGAGCATGAAGATCTTGGTGGAAGAATTGTCTCGGATGGGTCATGAGATGGTGGTCCTGGTTCCTGAAACCAGTTTTCTGATTAGGGCGTCTGCCAATTACACCACTAAGTCCTTCCGTGTGCCCTACACCATGGCTGAGCTAAATGCCAACTTGGACCACATAAGGAAGAATGCGTTTGAGAGGCCTCCACAATTTACTGATATTTTTTTGAATTTGGGGAACCTGATCGAGTTCACAAATATGCAGGTGAAAGGCTGTGAAGGACTGCTATACGACAAGCCCCTCATGAAGAGCCTAAGAGAGACGGGATTTGATGTTTTGCTCACTGATCCTTTCCTGCCATGTGGCACTATCCTTGCCGATTCCTTCTCACTTCCCGCCATTTATTTCTTGCGTGGAATTCCCTGTCGGCTTGATGAATCAGCCGCTCAGTGTCCCTCGCCTCCATCTTTTGTCCCGCGCTTCTTCACCGGTTACTCAGATAAGATGACTTTCCCTCAGAGAGCAAGAAACATGATTATGACAGTTTTTGAAATGTTCCTTTGCCATAAACTGTTTGCCAGCGCGGATGAACTGGCCAGTAGATATCTGCAGAAGGAAACTACATACAAAGAGCTATTAGGACATGCTGCAGTTTGGCTTCTACGGTATGACTTTACTTTTGAGTTCCCCAAACCTCAAATGCCAAACATGGTCCATATAGGGGGCATCAACTGTGCAAAGAGGGGTCCACTGACAAAGGTAAGATCTTAATAAGCATAGCCATTCTCAGATGTTTTCATTTTACACAACATACAGTCTTGTGTGACAGTACTTTTACAACAGTGCAAGGAATTTACTGGCAAGACTGTACAGTTAACCCCTCAACCAAACAGCAAGTGTTAATCTAGGTTAATGTTAATGGCTACCAGGAGCATTAATTGGTTATGGTGGCTGCCAAAACAATGACCAATTAGAGGTGTTCCAGTTACTGATTTAGAATCTGCTCAGTATCTCTCAAAATGCTGAACGAGTTTATGTTTAGCAAACATTTACAGTACTAAGTTTTACATCAGCACAAATCCTCTCATTGAAACAAACAAAGCAGAGATACAATGTCAATGAAAGATTCATTGTGAAGTTGATTTATAAAATCATACTTCATACTTCTGTACACCAAGTGACAAAATTGAAAAAAAAATCGATATTTTAATGTTATGATTTGGTGTCTAAAACTAAATTCAAAAGTAAAACATTAAAAAAAAATTACTTGTTACAGTGGTAGTTCCATCATGTCTTATTTAGATTTTGGGTTGTTCCCTATCCAGGGGAACTTGTGCTGTGTCAGAGTAGTGATGGGCACTTTCAAATCAGTGGTTCGGAGTGTGTATCAAACTGTCAGGTGATTTTAGTAAATAAGACTTTGTTACGTCATAGCTGTTTTGAAATGTTTCGGAATTTCAATGGTTCACCATTTTGGTTTCAAGTTGATCAAGTGTTTGTTTTTTACTTGAACTTTAAACTTAAAAAAATATATACTTGTGTTTTCTGTTTATACCTTTAGATAACCACCACTTCAGCTTCTGAAAACCCCAACAATGTAAAAAGGGTCCATTAGTTGCATTTCCGGTCTGGTTTCCAGTGTTGACATTGAGAACAACGGTTGTTAGAGTGATATTGCTTAACAAGAAAATTATTTCGGGGATTTTAGTATTAAACTGATTAGAACATTAATAGCTGAATTCATAAGGACTTATTGCATAGGATGCTCCGGGTGAGAATATGCTAGTTCTCGCGAGAACCAAGTTTGTTTTAGACTTCTAATTTGCGACCAGTGTTTATGTTTTGCTCTCTTCCCATTGCATTTGACACCGGAACTTACAGTTACTTTTATTACTTTTGCCTGTTTCCCACATTCAACAGTTAGCGGAGGTTAGAGATTACAGTTTGTAAAGTTTTAAATGGATATTTTTCTTTCAGAAATGCATTGCTTTGCTTCAGAAGGCCTTTATTAACTCCCTTGAGCTGTGTGGGGAGCACTTTTTTTACAATGGATGGATGTACTTTTCTGCACTTCAAAACAGAAACAGCAATTCACTGTCATTATAAAACTTGGAAAAGCCATGACATTTTTTTTAATACATATCTCTTATTGTTTTCGTCTGAAAGAATAATGTCATATAAACCCAGAATGTCTTGAGGCTGAGGATGTCATGGGCTATTTTTAATTTGTGGTTGACCTATCCCTTTAAGTATGGTGTGGTGTTCAATACTCTAATCTTGCATGCATCTATTTGAGTAAAGCCACTTGTACATATCTGACTATTTTCACCTTACAAATCACAAAAGTGTTTTGTGAGATTAACTCCAAGGCTCCTGTAGGATATTTGAACAGTATGTTCAATCATGTTAAATATTCTCCAGATTTAGATTCACTTGTGTACTGAATTGCTCTGATACCAGTGCAGGCTTTTAGATTAAAATAATAATAATTGAACTTTACAAGACAGTGCACTTTATACAACGAACATAGTACACTTTACAAGTCACTTTAATAAGCAAAAAAAAAAAAAAAATGGAACATACAGTATAGAGATGGGAGGGGCGTGGGGCTACGGATAGGCAGAGGTGAAGAGATGGGTCTTGAGGCAGGACTGGAAGATGGTGAGGGACTCAGAGGTGCGGATCTCGGAGGGACTTCCAGAGCCTGGGAGCTGGCCTTGAAAAGGCTCTGTCCCCAAAACTGCGAAGCTTGGAATTGTAGATATAGAGGAGACCGGCTGAGGTGGATTTGAGGGACCGTGAGGGTTGGTAGGGGGAGAGGAGGTCAGTGAGGTATGAGGGGGCCAGGTGGTGGATGGCTTTTTGTAGGTAAGGATCAGGATTTTGTCTGTGATGCAGTGTGCAACCGAAAGCTCTTTAGGCTGTATTACAACAGCAAGAAATGCTCTTTGAAGTCGCGACCACCGCTGCAGTCGTCACTGACTGAAAGGGAACTTAAAGATCACTGACCTGTACCAGCTTACTGCTGCAGATTTATTGCGGCATTGATAGTGTTGGCATTGAAATGCATAAATTCAAGTCATGAACTGTTTCCATCTCTTCCAAATTACAGTAGTTAATTTGTGAACAGAGCATAAGCTCATTGTTTTGGTTCAGGACTGTAAAAGGTGTCTGTTGTTTTGATTGTGGTGCTCAGCGACTGACGTCTGTTTAACTTTGCATGGCATGAAACTCGTTATGTCTGTGCGAGCAAGGTGCATGGATGTATGGAAATACATACTTTGATAGGCAGGAAAGACGTTGTATCATTGCATTCGGACCGAATTCAATGATTGGATGAACATTTTATGTTCGTATGCCTTCCAGAGAAAAGATATATACATATAAATACATTTAGACCACTTAACTTAGTGATTGTTAAGAGACAATATGTGATATGTGAAGTGACTTTCATCCAGCATAACTACCCGGCCTTTAATAAATGCTGTAAAAGTATTGTTAGTTCTTGATACCTAATGCATTAACTGTTTACATGATGAACCTTAATGAAATATGTTAACAATATATCAACAACCTGTTGCTGACATTTGGTCCTCTTGAACTTTGTAACAAAGCTATCTCTAAAGTGATCGTTCTTACATGCTTGTATATTCGTGAAATAATTAATCCTGAACTACATTTAACCCACTTGCTAGACTTTAAACTGCAGTGCAGTGACATAGCTAAAAAATCTGAGCTGTTGCAGCAGGCAGCCTATCAACACTCATTCCCCTTTTGTCTAGTTTTGAGGCCCCTCCTCTTTTAAAAACATTCCCAGGCTTCTTAAACGTATCTCTGTACGCTGTCTGAACATGTGAAGAATGGTGAGAGCACTGAGTTTTCCCGCTCTGGGTCTATTAGCCTGGCTAAGTTTGTTCTCCTCAGAGCCTGTGCAGGCTGGAAAGGTGCTTGTCATGCCAGTGGATGGCAGCCACTGGCTGAGCATGAAGATATTGGTGGAACAGTTGTCTCTGAGGGGTCATGAGATGGTGGTCCTGGTCCCTGAAACCAGTTTTCTGATTAGGGCGTCTGGCAATTATGCCACTAAGTCTTTTCGTGTGCCATACACCCATGCTGAGATGAATGCAAACTTGGACAACATTAAGAAGAATGCGTTTGAGAGGCCTCCACAATTAACTGATTTTTTTGAGAATTTGGGGAACCTGATAGAGTTCACAAATATGCAGGTGAAAGCCTGTGAAGGGCTGCTATACGACAAGCCCCTGATGAAGAGTCTAAAAGAGACTGGATTTGATATTTTGCTCACCGATCCTTTCCTGCCATGTGGCACTATCCTTGCCGATTCCCTCTCACTTCCCCCTGTTTACTTCTTGCATGGAATTCCCTGTCGGCTTGATGAGTCAGCTGCACAATGTCCCTCGCCTCCATCTTTTGTCCCACGCTTCATTACTGGTTACTCAGATAAGATGACTTTCCCTCAGAGAGTAAATAATATGCTTATGACATTTTTTGAAATGTTCCTTTGCCGAAAACTGTATACCAACTTTGATGAACTGGCCAGTAGATATCTGCAGAAGGAAACTACATACGAAGAGCTATTAGGGAATGGTGCAGTTTGGCTTCATAGGTATGACTTTACCTTTGAGTTCCCTAAACCTCAAATGCCAAACATGGTCCATATAGGGGGCATCAACTGTGCAAAGAGGGGTCCACTGACAAAGGTAAAATATATCATTCTCAGATATTTTAAATTGTGCACAAACTGAGCTTTAATTGCTTTCTTTTACAATAGTGAAAGGCACTTACTGGTAAGACTGTACAGTTTTTTTTTTGTTGTTTTTTTTTTGACTGCAAAAAAAAAAAAAAATGTCAATCTAGGTTAATGTCAATGGCTAAAAGGGGCATTTAGTGGTGGCTGTGATACTTTGGGTGTATTTTTATTGCAGGATTAACAGAGTCATATTGTGTAAAATATAATTTGTATAATAAAAGAATAAAGCAAGTAAATTAAAATGATCTGGTTGTTATAGTCGTATCACATGAGTTCAACCAACCCGATCTCACGACCAAGTCGTACGAATTCGACGAATGATTAAAAAGTGGCTAATTCGTAACAATTCATACGACCTCACTCGTACGAATTAATACGATTTTGCTAAATCGTACATATTTTACGAATTGGCCAATTCGTATGAATTCGTACGAATGACCTACCCCTTACCCCGCCCCTAAACCTAACCATCACGTGGGTTTAGACAAATCGTATGAATTAGTACGAGTGAGGTCGTACGAATTAGTACGAATTAGACACTTTATAATCATGCGTCGAATTCGTACGAGTTGGTCGTGAGATAGTGTTGGTTCAACGGCACTGCAAATGTGTAAATTTTTATGTTATAATAGTGATTTGATAATGTCTAAAATTTAAATATAAATTAAAAAGCAAAATGTGAAAAAAGGGCTATTATGGAGTGGAAATAGCTAATGAGCCAATAAGTGCTCCTTTTAGTTTTACAAATAGCGACAATCTTTGAAGGATGAACTATAAAACGTTTTTACATAGTCATCACATTAAAATTAACATTTAAATGAGATAATTTGGATGATTTTGAGATTTGATTACCTAGAAATAGTTGTTTGAAGGACTTGAAAGTCCTTGAAAAGTACTTAATTATTTTAACAGTGGTCTATAACTGTCTAATTTGCCTTGTTGGTTGATTGGTCAAATTGTCAAATGGATTCAATATGTATAGATCTGCTTGATGTGATATTTGAGGATGGCTGCTGCAGCATAAGGTCAGGAATGAAAGAAAATATGTGGGACAGTCACATCGAGGGAGTAAGATTTGATGTCATATAAAAAATAATATTAAATAAATAATTAAAAAAATTAATATATATATATAGGTCCAGGTCAACATGCTCTAATCTAAGTTGATAACATGTCTATGAAGGCATACCATTGATTACTTCAATGCCATATTTGGACTTAGCACATCCTACAAGCTGCAAACATCACCACTCCCTTGAACCCAGCCCCAACTCAATATAGTACTTTAACCTTTGCGGTTACACTGTGTAAGTGTTTTTCTTACTTAATCTCCTTCAACTGCCTCTGTCCTTCACACCATTGATAAAATGGCTGTTGTATGGTTGCTCCTGAGTCTCTTCTTCTTGGGTTCAGCTGAAGCTGGAAAACTGTTGGTTATTCCATCAGATGGCAGTCACTGGTTAGGGATGAAGCCTATTGTGGAGGAGCTGGGGAGGAGAGGAAACCAGGTGGTGGTCGTCATCCCAGAGGCGAGTCTGAGTATGGGTCCTTCACAGAATACCACCACTCTGACATATCCAGTGAACTACACCAAGGATGAATTAGAAGCAGACATGGCAGATAAAATAAACACACTTCTGAGTGTTGATGTCTCTACAGACCTGGCCAAGTTCCAGACATTTATTTTTTCACTGGATATTCTTCAAAGCTTCATAGTGAGAAATGCAGAGAGTCTGCTCTTCAACAGGGACTTGATGAATAAACTGCAAGACTACAGCTTTGATGCTATTCTCACAGATCCATTTGAGCCCATTGGAGCTATAGCTGGTGAATATCTCTCAGTTCCAGCTATTTATATGCTAATAAACCATCCTTGTGGTGTTGACGCTCTTGCCAGTCAATGTCCAGTTCCAGCCTCTTATGTTCCACAACCTTCAACTCACTTTACTGACCACATGCATCTTTGGCAAAGAAGTGTGAACCTGGTAAGGACTCTCCTGCAGCCCATGGCTTGCAAACATATGTTTGCTCGTGCAGATGAGATCGCTTCAAGAGCACTTCAGAAAAAAACATCGATGGTGGAGATCATGAGCCGTGCAGCTCTCTGGTTTATGCGTTTTGACTTTGCTTTGGAATTCCCACGTCCGGTGATGCCAAACATGGTCATGATTGGAGCAACAGTTAGCCAGAAACCAAAACCTTTATCAAAAGTGAGTCTTTATTTTTCAGTTCCTAATAGGCTTACTAATGCTGCACTATAGTTGTGTATAAAGTTTGATTTAAAAAAGTAAATCTGGAAACACAGGACAAGCAATGTTAGAATGCAATATCTGTTCAAAAACAGTAGCTGATGGACACGCCCAAACTACTCTTACTATTTTTGCTGCCATATCTTTATACAGCAAAAACAGTATAGGCTAAGGCTATATGGTGTTTCAAATTCAGGGATTTAGTCCAAACGCACTGAGACCTTTCACTGTTTTTGTTCCTTTGAGTGATGTAAAAACTGAACTGCGAGTCATTGTAAGAATGAAGAAAGAAAAGGAAAAGTTAGCTTATGCTACGGTAACCCTTTGTCAACGTCATGCGCGCCAAGCTTCTACTCATGAGTCCCAGGGAATGCCGGGGATCCCAGATTTAAGCGGGGAATAACGCGGCCAGCAGGCTGGCATAAGAACATAAGCACTCATAGGGAATAGAGAGTGGCGCTACAGGTCCTTATAAACATATGGCATATTAACCCAAATATAGTGCAGCTCAACCAGGAGAGCTAAGACAGAACATACATCTCACTTATACTGACAGACGTTTAGCCTACAGGGCGGGAACTTCCAGGTTATAAAACCTGACAAAGGTGGATGGGGAGGCCTAGCCTGCCACCACACATACGTCATGAATAGAAATTCCGCTGGACCATGCACATTACGAGGCCATGCCTCTAGTGGAATAACCCCTGACACCCAAAGGGTTCAAAGGGATATGCTTTCAAGGCCTCGAGGACCAAGGAAATATCCAACATAGGAACCGACGGGGGCGCGGGGAGTTCATCAGCAGAGGTGTATCCCTTCTTTGCGGTGTGTTACTTGCAAGAATGTAGCCCCTACCAAACTCAGCAATCAGCATACTTTCACGTCTCGAGCTGGCCCGAGCTGATGTATGCCGTAAAGCAGTCGAATTTTGTAGTTCTTTATTGTGCTCCCCGAAGTTACAGAGTGCCAGTAAAATACAGACCACGTCAAGCTATCAGACCTGTCATTCAACCTATTGTAAGTCGATGTACCATCGGGTTTGGAAAAATATTATAAAGTTTGAAAACACTACAGAGTGCTGCTTTAATCGCACAATAAAATTATCAATAGCTTGATAATTTTTCCAGCCGGGATAATTCCCATTTGCATGCTTGTTTGTTTTTTTATTCGTCTCTCTCTCTACCAAAGAGACTGGATGACAACTCTCGGTTCCTTAGCATAGGAGGAGTGAACTAGAGCTTACCCTGATAGCACACATACATCACAGAGATGTCTATTTGATGTGTTTTTTTTTACATCTGGAAGACCTCTGGAAGATTAAGTTTCTTAATTTGTAATTTGTAGAATAGGATTTGTGCATCTGCAATGAAGAATTTTCTGTTGTGTTGTGTTTGTGGAAGATAAAAAAGTCTGCAACTCAACATTTCTCTCTGTGACTTCAAATTCACTGTTACACATGCATGGCTATTCTCTACAACTACAAATTCCACTGTCACAGGCATTCAGTTGTTTTGCACCAAAAATACTTTCATAGTAGAGCTCTCTCTGTCACCGTACAGCCTATATTAATAAACACTGTTAAAGTATTGTTCAATGTTACTTCATGTTACCTAATGCATTAACTAATGTTAACATATTGAACCTTATTGAAAAGTGTTACCAGGATATTTACCACTTGTTAACATTTAGTCCTCTTGCCCTTTCTATGAACAAAGCTATCTTTATAACTTTGACAGATCTTACATGCTCTTACGTTCTTGAAATATTAACCCAGAGCTACATTTATCCCACTTGTTAAACTTTAAACCACAGTGTAGAGATGTTGCTTAAAAGTCTGCGCTGATTAGTTGTACTGTACACACATGCAGCCAGAGATCTGTCAACACTCACTCCCCTTTTGTTTAGTTTAGAAGCACCTCCTCATTTGAAAACATTCCCAGTTGTCTACTGTACAAACGTTAGAGGTGTGGTGAGATCACTGAGTGTTCCTGCTCTGGAGTTTATAGCCTGGCTAAGCTTCTCACTTCCTTCCTGCCGTTTACTTTTTGCGTTTGATTCCCAGTCAGTGTCCCTCGCCTCCATCTTCTGTCCCGTGCTTGTCCATCGGTTGCTTAGATAAGATGACTTTCCCTTAGACAGTAAATTATATGCTTATGACAGTTTTTGAAATGTTCATTTGCCGTAAACTGTTTCCCAGTGCTGATGAACTGGCCCAACCCGGTCTCATCCCAAATCGTCATATAACTGACGTTTTGGAACGTCTTTTGACCATACGTCAATATTCGCCTTTTTAGGGCCCCCTTAAACGTCGGTAGATGAGGTTATGGGATCCTAACTCTACCCCATACCTAAACTTAACCCTAAACCTAACCCGTCACCTAACTGACGTTAAAGGTAAAGCGTCAGTTGTATGACGGCCCGGGATCGCCATCTACCGACGTTTAAGGGGGCCCTAAAAAGGCGGATATTGACGTATGGTCAAAATACGTCCCAAAACGTCCGTTATATGACGATTTGGGATGAGACTGTGTTAACTGGCCAGTAGATATCTGCAGAAGGAAACTACATGCAAAGAGCTATTAGATCACACTGTAGTTTGGCTTCTATAACTTTACCTTTGAGTTCCCCAAACCTCAAATGCCAAACATGGTCCATATAAGGGGGCATCAACTGTGCAAAAAGGGGTTCACTGACAAAGGTAAGATGTTAATGAGCTTAGCCATTCTCAGTTCTATGCTGTTTCAAAATACAGAGCTTTCACATGTCTTTTACTGGTAAGACTGTACAGTTAATGCAACTTCTTAGATTTGTATAAATTAACATGGGATCACTCAGAGAGTCAGTTTAGGAGTTAAGATATTGTGCATAATTTTAGAATTTTCTGGTCCAGCATGAATTTAACTGGAGGCTAAATATTTTTTCTTTGTTTGACCACTATAATCTTCAAGCATGAAATGAGACTCATTGTCTTTGCAATTATATTGTGTACTTTTTCAGTAAGCAAAAAGCGAAAGGTAGTTTTTACCAAGAGGTTTTATTGATGCAGTATGCTGCTTTTCAGAAGTTCAGAGTTTGAACATGCAAGTTCATGTTGGTATTTGTGCGAGTGAGTGAGTGAGTGACTGAGTGAGTGAGCTAAAACTGGACTGTTTACAATGAATAGGAGTATGGTTAACCGTGAAAGCTTGTGCTTTTGTGTCCATGAAACGTGATATCTCAATACTGATATCTGTCCTCTGTGTAGGAGCTGGAGGAGTTTGCGAATGGTTCTGGAGAGCATGGGTTTGTGGTCTTCACTCTGGGCTCCATGGTGTCACAGTTACCCGAGGCCAAAGCCAGAGAGTTCTTTGAGGCATTTAGGCAGATACCTCAGAGGGTAAGTGTGGTACACTTAAAAAAAAGACTTCTTTTTAAATGCTTAAATACAATTGAAATGCTATCTTTAAAGTAACTCTATGATGATCATGTTAAAGAATGGCCAGAAGTGTTGTCATGTTTTGCTAGAGAAAAAAAGTGACATTGGGTACATTACAGAAAGATCCTTATCTGTTTGGTAACCATGGCAATTTCAGTTAGGACCACATTTACGACAAAAGATATTACAAAATAACATTAGTGCATTTCTTATCTTAACCACAGATCGGAAAAAGGGTATTACAGAATCTTCCTAACTCCACAAAAAAATCCTAAAAACTGTCTTAACTTTAGGACAACCCCAATGATGTCCTAACGTCAAAACTATTTGTGAAATTAATTATTACTGTAACAATCACAAAATGATAGCCCTGTCTGAGAATGGCGTCACATGTATCAATGATTTAGCTGAAAAACAGCAATGTTTGATGGTGTAAAGACTTTGTGAACACCCAAATGATGTGCTGCTTTTTGATGACAAAATTCTGAAAAATAATTACAGACTCTTATGAAATAAAAGGATTAGGCTTTGCCTTTTCTTTCAAGCTTATAAAAACTTAACTTAATGAATTTTGTTCCCCATTCTTTTTTTTCCCCAAACTGCATAAGATGAGATTTTATAAGATAGGATAAGAATTCTAAATCAACTTATGATTTGGTTCTGTAATATGAATTTGTGAAAATTCCAAAATAAACTTGTCAGATCTTAACATAAGACTTAAGATAAAACGTTTCTGTAATATGCTGGAAAAGGTCTGGGGAAAATAAGCCCAAAATAATCAACCTGGTCTGAAAAAAAAAAAAATGATGGGTCCCTTGACTAAATTTAGATCACGTTTGGAACGAGTACTAATGAACGAGCCAATGGATTTTGCCTGTGTGATGATATCACACACTCTGCCCCATGGTGCGAGTATAAATATGGAAGTGGATTCACGCGCTAGTTGCCTTTCGCTTCGGAGCCGATCGTTTGACGTCTCTGAAGAGTGCTGTTGTTTACAACGAGCAAGTGTGTCTGTGTTCTTCTGGAAGACTCTCCCAGTGTTGGTGGTTTCTACAGCGCGAGTGTAGCGGTGATCGTTAGCTTTGAGCTCTCAACTGCTGTTTTAACAGCAACAAATTTCTAAATGTTTGTGTGTGTTGACGGCTTGTTAGAGGGCGAAAAAGTGAGTGCTTCACTGTTTCAGTTCACTGTTCAGTGTTGTTACGGCCGTTACGGCCTGTGCTCCAGCACTGGTAATGGGTCCTATTTCCTGAAAAAGCAACACGGGTGCGTTTGCATCTTTTTCAAGATGTCATTCCACCCGTGCGTTTCTGGATGCGGTCGTTCCCTTTTCCTCTCTGTCACAATTGTTGCATCACATGTTTGGGCTTTTGTGGACGGTTCATGTTCCCATTGCGGGATCATGACTTTCGCTGTGTTGAGATCGAAACTCGCCTTTGTCCCCAAAGCGCGAGTCCCCATTACTATGCCCCAACCCCATGTGGAATGAGTGATCAGAGGATAGTGATGGATGTCTCTCCCTGTGGGCTCTTCACTCCTCCATCACACCACAGCCGATGGAATTCCTGTTGAACGTGCTGGTCCCTCTGTAATGGACCGATCAGCCATTTCAATTGGGTGTCCCCCAGAAGATAAGATGTCGATAGGTGAGCTGGCCTCTGGAGATCTCCCTCTGGGAGAGTAACATTGCCCGAGCCAGATCCAGAAATTTCAGCTATGCTGAAACAGGCCAACGAGGCTGCTGGGCTCGAGTGAAACCCTTCACCATGTCCCGTTCAGTCTTGGTTGATTGGTATCTCGGGGCAGGCCGCTCTGGTTCTCAGCTCAGCCCCAGTGACTTTCTTTCCTGAAGTGCATGGAAAGCTTACCAGGTTGTGGACGACACTTTTCTCTGCCAGAAACTGCCTGAATAGCTTTCCCCCCTCGCTACCCTTGAGGGAGGAGTGTTCAAGGGTTATGAGGTGGAGCGCAGTGGAGCGATCTGTCGCATAACAGGTGCACCTGTGCCCAACGGCCACTGCGTCTGGGGGATCCTTGTCTCCCCTCGCAGGCCGGTAAGCTAACGTCAGGTTTGGCGGTCAGAGCTTACAAAGCCTGTGGGCAAGCTGCCTTCTCTTTGCATGGCATTATTATACATCTGCAGATAGAGACAGATCATTCACTGTACAGCATTTGCAGCAGATCCGAAACGACCACAGCTGTGTCCGCGTGTTTTTAACGATTATACCCAGCTTCGATAGTTGAATGAATACATTACTCTCCTTAGTGTCAAATATACTTTTCAAACCCGCCTACAAGGAAGTAAATGTTTCTCAATGGAGAGAGGACGGACTCTCTGTACAAATGAAATGAAGCCTACGAGAGTCTGGTTGAACCAGGGTACTGAATAACAGCACCATTTCATAACAACATAA
Source organism: Pimephales promelas (assembly GCF_988280905.1). Taxonomy (NCBI): domain Eukaryota; kingdom Metazoa; phylum Chordata; class Actinopteri; order Cypriniformes; family Leuciscidae; genus Pimephales; species Pimephales promelas. The sequence continues at coordinate 27,251,610 of NC_142775.1, read as the reverse complement.
TGTTATGCAAAATAATGCATGTCACCATACTGTATGTTCATACTTACATGGCTTCAAAAATAAACTTTAAGCCCTCTTTGATTTGTAGGTGCTCTGGAGGTACACTGGACCAGTCCCTGAAAATGCTCCAAAGAATGTCAAACTGATGAAATGGCTTCCACAAAATGATCTCTTGGGTATGTTTATATTCTCCTTTGACCCTCTAACCTTCCTGGAAGACATTTTATAAGTGTGCTTTTTTTTTTTTTAAACTGATGGCAAGAGTCAGGGGGTGCATGTTGTTTGAATTACTATGGCATGTTTCAATACAAAATCATTTGACAACACTCTAACATACTGAATGTGTTGTTTTCTTGTAGGCCATCCTAAGGTTAAGGCTTTTATTACGCATGGCGGATCACATGGAATCTATGAAGGAATCTGTAATGGGGTGCCAATGGTGATGCTTCCTCTGTTTGGAGACCAAGGGGATAATGCCCAGCGTTTAGTGGCTCGAGGTGTTGCAGAAGCCCTGAGTATCTTTGATGTAACCTCAGAAAAACTGCTGGTTGCATTGAGAAAGGTCCTCAATGACAAAAGGTAAAACACATGTATTACGTTTAGCCTGTGCATTAAAAATGCAATTTATGCACTGATACATTGTGTTGATTAATACAGCATTTATTTAGTATTGAACTCAAAGTGGCATGTTTGGCATATGAGAATAAAAAAATACAATCTTTCTACAAAATTTCACATTCAATTAATCGTGTTACATGCCTTTTTTGTAAATTTATTTATTACATTTATTAGCAATTTCTGAGTGAAAATTTAGTAAATCCTACAACAAATAGTTTTGCATGTGTAGATTGTGGAATCTTTTTGTATGCAACAAAATATAAAAATACTTCCTCCATTTTTGACTCATCAGCTACAAGGAGAAGATGTTAGAGCTTTCAGCTATTCACAGAGACCGTCCCATTGAGCCTCTGGACCTGGCTGTGTTCTGGACTGAGTTTGTCATGAGGCACAAAGGGGCAGATCATCTCAGATCCGCAGCCCATGAGCTGAACTGGATTCAGTATCATTCCCTGGACGTCATTGGCTTTCTCATTCTCATTCTAGTGACTGTTATTTTTGTGACCGTCAAAAGCTGCATGTTCTGTTTCAGGAAGTGCTTCAAGAAAACTCTGAAAAATAAGAAGGAGTAGATACATAAAGTCAACTTTTTGTCCCTTTTCGTGGGGTGATTGTAAGAAATCTCTTTAATCTGTGTTTTTTGTAACTTTAATACCTCCATGACTTGAATAAAGCCTCACAAAACCTATACTGAGTGTGAACATCTACCTTTTTTCTACAATAGTATATGTTTTAGTTTTGTCTGGCTATGTTATTTCAAATCACTGTGTACAAATTTATGGGTATAGAACAGATTGTTAAAATACTATAACATTTTCAGTATTTATTTCAGAAAACGTATATGAATCTTTTTGCTTAGTTATCTCTGTAGTTGTTACTGTTACAGATAATTGTTATATTGCATTGTGGACTATCCAAATTTGCTTAGCAGGTGACTTGATACAATTGCTGTAATTATAAATACTGAAAGAAAAAAAAACAGAGCATCTGTTTTTGCAACAGAGCATGGGCTTTATTGATGAAAAAAGATAATATTATTAAATATTCTCAATAAGGTATCTAGTATTAGATATTATTAATATTAGATCTCTCTCTCTCTCTCTCTCTCTCTCTCTCTCTCTCTCTCTCTCTCTCTCTCTCTCTCTCTCTCTCTCGAGTGCATGCTGGGAGTGAGTGGGCGGAGCGCGGTGAGTGTGGATGTGAGTGGTAGCCGATTTGTGGCTGGTAAGAGTGCTCTTTTCAAACTTTTTCTTTTTTCTTTGTAAGTGTTTATGTTTGTGTTTTTTGTTGTTTTAGTTTTTTTGTTTTGTGAGGATAGTCTGCTTCCAGCATTTTGCTGGAAAGCATGGCGACTCCAAACACGATGACTTTTGAAAATTTAACTCGGCGTCATGGATTGAAGATTGATTCAAATGTTAACGTGGAAGATGTGTGTTTGGCTGCGGGAGACGTTGTGGGTCATGAACACATCGTGTCCGCTTCGCGAATGAATAGTGCGTTTGTGCTTTTTTTTAGCACTATTGAGAAGGCAAATGAATTAGTGCAAAAAGGTGTTGTAATCAAAGGTTCACTCACGCCGGTGTTTCCTCTGAGTACTCCCGCCAAGAAAATAATGATTTCAAACATATTCCTCCTTTCGTGAAAGATGAGATGATTGTGCAAGAATTGTCCCGTCATGGAAAGATCGTTTCCCCCATCAAAAAAAAAAAATTCCGCTCGGATGTAAATCTCCTCTAGGAAAACATCTCGTGTCTTTTAGGAGACAGGTGTTTATGATTCTGAAGGATGGTGAGGATGAACTTGACCTGGTCTTTAAATTTAAAATAGAAGGCTTTGATTAGGCTATAGCCTACTGTTTTCGCATCATCTGACACGACGATCAAATGTTTTGGTTGTATGAAAATCGGGCATCTCAGTCGTAATTGCCCTGATAAGGTGAATAAAAACACAGAGCTGATTGATGCAGCTAAAGCGGGGAGCGCTGTGGATGAGAGTAGCGCGTCTGAACCTACTGTGTCGGCGATTCCCGCGAGTACACTACAGTGATCGAGCCGCTGGAGGGAGCGAGTAGCGCGGAGGTGCGGGTTTTTTCTCCTGTTGATCATAGAAGTGTTGTGGCGGAGTCTCTGGCGGCCGAGAACGCGGTGGGGTTGAGTACATTATCTTCGGCGTTTATAGAACAAAATAGAGAGATTATACAGGAAAATCTGAGACTGAATGACTGTGAATTGGATATGGAAGTTGAATCTACTTTCAAAACTCCAATTAAAAGAAGAAAGAGTCGAAATGATAAAAACAGTAAAGTGACGCTGCTGAAGATGCTTCGGATGATGATGATGATTCTGATTCTAATGTTTCTGTGTGTTCAGAGGTTTCTGTCTGTTCCCAGAATGAAGCAGGGAATGTTCTGTACAAAGCTGAAGACATAGTGTTTTTCTTCAGGAAACGAAGGGGCTAAAAGGTGTGCAGATTGAGGATTATTTTCCTAATCGTGCACAATTTGTGAAAGACACAAGATATCTGATAATGGAAGGGGCTTTCTCAGATCTTGAAGTGTATCGTTTACGGAAGTTTGTGAACAAGTTGAAAAAACAAATTCGTAGAGATGACAAGAATGCCATGGTTTAAACCTCTGAGCTTGGTTTTTTTGACCTTATGCACACTCTCTGTTTTTTTCCATCTCAGTTTCTTGTTGAACCTAAATAAAACTAGCCTATGAGTCAGCTAAAAATCGGAACTCTCAATTAAATGGAGCTAGAGTTCGTAAGAGGATGATGTTGTATGAATTTATTAATCAGAAGTCTGTTGATGTCATGTTTATACAAGAAACGCACAGCGATTAAAGAAATGAGGTGGATTGGAAAAGAGAATGGGGAGGTTAACTTTTTCTTAGTCATAAATCCTCTATTAGTGGAGGTGTTGCAATTTTATTTAGTAAAAATATTACTCCAGTATCTTATGGATCTGTTGAAATTGAAAAAGGTAGTTTTTTAAAAGTTATTGTTAAATTTGAAAAAATTGTTATGTTTTTTTTAAAATATTTATGCTCCTAATAATGGAGTGGAAAGAGTTTTGTTTTTAAATTTAATCAACACTACTCTCAAAGGCCTAAATACAGATGATTTTTTAGTTTTAGGTGGAGATTTTAACTGTACAGAGAGTGATAAAATAGATCGAAATCATTTAGAACCACACGTTGCATCTCAAAGAGTTCTCAAGCAAATCATTCAAACTTTTGATTTTTGTGATATTTGGAGAAGTATACATAAACAAATAAGACAATACACATGGGTTCATTGTAAAGATAATTATTTGTCTTTGGCACGTCTTGATCGGTTTTATAGCTTTAAGCACCAGTTCAATATTTTTAAATCTTGTCAAATTAATCCTGTAGGTTTTTCGGACCACAGTGCGGTTCTTTGTTCTGTCCTAGTTAGCCATGTGAAGTCAAGAAGTGCCTATTGGCATTTAAATACGTCTTTACTTGATGATAAACATTTTAAAGATTCTTTTACTTTTTTCTGGGATGTTTTTAAACAACAAAAGCACTCATATAGCTCTGTACAGCAATGGTGGGATTGCGGTAAAATACAAATTAAAAACTTTTGCCAGCAATACACTCTTAATGTTACAAAAGAAATAACTAGATCATTGAAGATGTTAGAGACTGAGATACTTGATTTGTACAGTTTGTCTGAATCTACAGGCAAAAAAGAATATATGGAAGCTCTGACATCAAAGAAAACTTTATTTGCAAACATGTTGGACATTAAGGCACAGGGAGCGCTGGTTCGCTCACGTTTCCAGAATGTCACACAAATGGATGCACCTTCCAAATTTTTTTTCAGTATGGAGAAAAAAAACAGTCAAAGCAGAATAATTCATTCTTTGGTCTCTGAGACAGGAGAGGAATTAACTGAAGCTTCTGAGATAAGAGAAGTTTCTGTACAGTTTTATAAAAAAAATTATATACAGCTGATTTGATAAATGAAAAGATGAATATTAGTAGTTTTTTTGAAGGTCTGCCAAAGCTTGATGAAGAGAGCAATGAAAGTTTGCAAAAACCTTTGACAGAGCAAGAACTTTATACAGCAATGATGAGTATGGCGAATGGGAAATCCCCTGGGATCGACGGGTTACCCATTGAATTTTATAAAACTTTCTGGCCCATTTTAAGAGAAGATCTCTTATTAGTGTTTGATGAAAGTTTTATTAATGGATTTCTCCCTCTCAGTTGCAGAAGGGCAGTTATCACTCTATTGCCCAAAAAAGGTGATCTTCAAAATATGAGAGTACAAAATCCTGTCCAAAACTTTGGCTAAAAGATTGAGTAAAATTATAGGGAAGGTGATACACTACGATCAAACATATTGTGTACCAAACAGATCAATTTGTGATAATATTACTCTAATCAGAGATGTTTTGGAAGTTTCAAAGTTGTTTGGTATAAATATTGGCCTTATTTCTTTGGACCAAGAGAAGGCCTTTGATCGGGTTGAACACCTGTATTTGTGGAATACTTTGCAAGCTTTTGGGTTCAATTCAAGTTTTATTGATATGATCAGAACAATGTATTGTGAAATTGAGAGTGATCAAAATTAATGGTAGTTTGTGTGCCCCCTTTACTGTACAGAGAGGGGTTAGACAAGGCTGTGCCATGTCTGGGTTATTATACTGTATGTGCTGGCTATAGAACCATTGCTTTTTATGTTACGGAATAAGTTAAAGGGTCTAACATTGCCACAGTGTAATAATGCTTTTTATTTATCTGCATTTGCTGATGACGTTATTGTTTTTATAAATGATAGCAATGATGTTGAAATGTTAAAAGAAGTTGTTAATGATTTTAAAGAGATTTCTTCAGCAACTGTGAATTGGGGGAAAAGTGATGCTTTATTGGTTGGAAAATGGGAAGGAGGGAATCCTACTCTACCAGGAGGCCTATTATGGCAAAAAGATGGGTTAAAATATCTTGGTGTGTTCTTAGGAAATGAAGTTTTCATGCAGAAAAACTGGGAAGGAATGGCAGATAAAGTAATAGGACGTTTGAAAAAATGGAAATGGCTTCTTCCACAGCTGTCTTTTAAAGGACGCACACTCATCATTAACAATCTCGCGGCTTCTTCCCTCTGGCATAGACTTGCATGTGTTGATCCTCCTGTCGGTCTCTTACCGAAAATTCAAGCAGAAATTGTGAACTTCTTTTGGGACAATTTGCACTGGATCCCGCAAAGTGTTTTGTTCCCGGCGAAAGAAGATGGAGGCCAAGGTCTAGTGCATTTGGAGCAGATGTGCTGCCTATCGTCTTCAGTTTGTGCAGAAGTGTATGCTGGGATCTAAAAGACTGGTGTGGAGACCAGTGGCTCAGTGCATTTTACGCAGAATAAGTGGACTCGGCCTGGACAATGTGTTGTTTTTAATGGATTCAAAAAAATTCGATTTTAGAGGAATTCCCGCTTTTTATCGAAGTCTTTTTAAAATATGGAGTCTGTTTAAACCTCAATGGATGGAACCATTAATGTCGCTGTACTGGTTATTGGAAGAGCCCATTGTGTGTGGAGCACGTCTTGATGTGTCTGGGGATGAAATACCGGGTCTGAAATATTTGTTGTACAGAAGTGGATCTTTACAGTTGAAACACATTATAGACCATTTCACAAGATGTAAACAACACTGGTCCAGAAGCACTTCCTGTTTCAGTTTTTTAACACTACATAAAAGCTGGGATAAAATACAACCAACAGAACATTTAAAACTGAATCAAAAAAGTTAAACAAACATCTGATGTTTTCTTTATACATGTGAAATAAAGAAAACAGTTACAAACTGAAACAGGAAGTGCTTATGTGTTGTTTACATCTTGTGAAATGGTCTATAAAAAATGCAGGTCCTGAATTTAAAGATGCAGAAGCAGTTTCAGCCTTAAAAGGTAAAATCTGAGCGATATGTTAAACGTTTTTTAGATAAACTACAGGGGGCTTTGAATGTACAAGAAAGAACTTTACTTGATGAGTACAACAAGACATGTATATTTCCAGACTGCGAAGATTTTTTTCCAGATATAAGTATTGTACCTGATCTTGTTTCATTTAACAATATTAATCCCTGGATGAAAAAGGAAATTGATGTGCAAATTGATTTTTTTGAAGCTAAAGGGAAAGCATTGTACAGAAGTCTTGTCAAAGTGATGAATTTAAAATGGTTAAAGAATAGAAGTGATACTGTATGGAGAGACACGTTAGAGATTATTGAAACAACAAAACCAGTGTGGAGGATTCTGTACAAACCTCCTTTACCTAAAAGAGTTGGTGATCTTCAGTGGAGGATACTCGGGGCTGTTGCAGTTAATTCTTTTGTGGCAATGTTGAACCCAAATGTAAGCGAGAATTGTCCTTTTTGTAATGAAAGGGAGACTGTGTTTCATTGTTTTATGTTTTGTAATAGACTTTCTTTTTTGTTTAGCCTTTTAGAGCTTCTTTTTGAATCTTTTGAGATGTGTTTTACAAAGCAGGATTTTATACTTGGTTGTATGTACACTATTAAGAAAAAATACAAATGTCAATTGCTTAATTTTATTGTTGGTATTGCAAAATTAGCTATTTATATAACTAGGAGAAATACAATTGAACAGAAAGGAGAACAAGAACTTATAACAGCTTTCAAAAAAATGGTAAAATCACGACTTGTAATTGAGTTTAATTTTTACAAATTAATGAGTACATTGAGTATTTTTGAAATTGAGTGGTGCTGCAATAATGTGCTGCATGTGTTCATTAGTTGATAATGAACTGGTTATTTCAGAAGTGTTGATGTGAGTTTTTTAGATGTGAAAATATGGGACCTTTTTTGTGAATGTTTTTGATTGTCATATTTGTGTAATAAAGGATTGTCAAAATTCAAATTCTCTCTCTCTCTCTTTCATTAACTATTTCAGTCATATCCTCTTGGTGATTTTCTTGGCAATGTTTTTTATTTTTTTTTTTTTCCTGGGGTAGGTTGCCAGGTCTTAATATATGAAACATAATGGCAAACAGATAATGGGTGGGTAATAGGCTGTTTAACTCTACGGGTGATAAAATTCACTTTCAGTTTGACACTCATAGTTCATGAGTTCTATTCTGTCTTGGCCTGCAATTGACAAAAAATGGTTTGCAAGCAATCCACCTCAGTTTTGGACATTTTACTAGCCCATCAAAAATAAATAAATAAAATAATCAATTAAAAAAAAAAAAACTTAATTTAACTGAGATGCAGTGAAAGTGAATAAACTGACTATTTTAAAAAAAAATAATTATTATTGTTATTGTGGGTATTGGTCACTTTAAACCATGCAAAGTCCACCACTTTTGACCCTTTTTAAAACGATAACTGTATTAACCATAGGCAGATATTAATCCACAATTGATATACCACGTACCTTTAAGAAACTATCCTTTTTTAAAAACACAGGAGCACCAGAGAACGGTAGCACCTCATTGCAGTACATGAGATCCAGGGGGCGGAGTTGGATCCAGATCTAACGGGTGGAGATGGGTAGGATTAGGGGTGGGGTTAGGGATCAGGGGGCGGCGATGGGTAGGTTTTAAGGTAATTTCAAAAGGACTTTTATTGTGAAATTGTGTGGTGGGAGAGGAGTCGTCGAATGTTAAAACAGTTCCTTTCCCTTTTTTTTTTGTTGAGATTAAACAGATTTGCGTGTAGTGATTTGTGCGCAATTACAGTTTTGACGTGCTAAAATGCATGAAAGCGAGGGTCATGAAGCTGAAGAGTATGTAGGACTTGCTGATTTTATGGCTGAAGGAGATGAGCAGGTATGCTAGTGAGAACACTAGGTCGCCTTTCAAAATAAACTCTGATTTCACGAGTGAGTGAGTGTGAGTCTTGCTACCTTCACATGCTATTTTGGACATGGACATTTCCTACTTCATGATTGAGTTCGTCGCATTGAAGTGTTATGCTGTTGGAGAGAAGAACAATCATTGAGGACACCGGGTTTATTATTTCCTATTTATTGAAGGAAATAGTGTTATAAAGCCAAAATGATATAGCCTCATTCATTGACAACTGTAAACAAACATTCACCACGTTATAGCTTGCTGACGATTCTAAAATACGTACAATCCGCTTAAAATGTTAATTCATATGCATGCACTACTTTAACGGCAAGTAAATGCGACGTAGGTGTTTTGGGGAAAAAAAACTAATAACATTAATTTTTCCTTACGCCATTAACAGTTTGTGGCCAGCTTGGGAGCTTCCATGGGAGCTTCGATCCCACAATTTCCCAGTCCTATGGTGGTAACGTTACTGCTACGACATATTTTTAAAACTATGAAGTTCCGATACGCACGTGAAGGCAGCATTATTCATTATTGAGCGAAAGTATTTCATTGTTTGGGGAATAGTTAGAAGACCAAATGCTACAGTTGATTCTGTTTGCTTAACATTTTAGTTTAGTCATACTATAGAGAAACATCGATCAAAAATTGTTTACATGTCAATTACTTTTGGTGACAATATACGCGAAAAAGGAAAACAATATATATAATTATATAATATATATTGTTTATATTATATTGTTTATATTATATAAATATATACTAACTTTCTTTTAACCGACAGCTTAGTTTCTCAGTTGGCGATAAACTGCTGGTCCATGCGAGGAGTTCAGACGTGTGGTGGTGGGCTGAACTGCAGGGTATGTTTGGTTATGTCCCATCCAGCTATTTGCACAAAAGAGTGGATGTTGAAGATGCTTGGCAAGATGACGAATACTTTGGCGATTATGGGACATTAGTAAGTACTAAAATGTTAAGCTAGTCAATCTAAAGCCTATAGCAATTAAGTATCAGTTAAATCAATAAAATTGCTTAAATACAATGGTTGGATTAAACTCAAAGTATTCTTCATACAGAAGCAAACTATGTGTTAACATGTATTATCTGGATCTTTCTCTCAGAGGCTTCACCTGGAGATGCTGTCAGATAAACCCCGCACAGATACATACAGGCAGGTGATCCTGAGTAATAGTGCATCCCTGAGGGGGAAGGTGGTCATGGATTTGGGCTGTGGGACAGGCGTTATCAGCCTCTTCTGTGCTCTTCTAGCACAACCTGCAGCGGTGAGTCAAACAAAATATTTGCAGAATGCTTTAATAAAGCCTTCTGAAGCAAAGTGATGTGTTTTTGTAAGAAACATATCCATATTTAAAATTTTATAAACTAAAATCATTGGCTTGCACTAGTTGAGTTCCAGCCAACGAATGATCTCTGACTCAATGTATTGATGAACCCAGGAGCTCAGAGGAGAGAACAAAACAAAGGACACAAATTAGAAGTCTGAAAACATGAATTTTCAAAGAGAATTGTCAGAGGAGTTTGAGTTTGTTACCAAGCCCTGAGAAGAACCGTGAGAAGTGACTGCTCTCACCTAAGCGTTAGCGGCCATTAGAGGAAGCTAGTGATCACAGTTTATAATGGATATTTTTCTTATAAAAATGCATAGCTTCAGAAGACCTTTATTAACTTCTATATATATGGATTAATTTTATGATGGGTGGAAGTGCGTTTTTGGGCTTCAAAAAAAAAAAAAAAAAAAATTCAATCCCATTTTAAAGCTTGGAAGAGACAGACATTTTTTTTTTACTTTCATAAAAGTCATATACACCAAGGATGGCTTAAAGGTTAGCAAATTATGGAATAATTTTCATTCATGGTTGAACAAATCCTTTAAGCCTTTCTGTGGGTGTAAATAGCAAACGCCTATAGAAATGGCACTAAACTTTTTTTATTTTTTGTTTTGTATTTTATTATATTGACTTTATATTTAGGGAGTTTCCTAATATGAAATCAAACCGGTGCTCTTAATAGGAACAATCCTCTTGAAAATTGAAAGAGTTAAGGGTCATCTTCAGTTGGTGGCATCTTGTGGAGTTTTTTTTTTTTATTAATTTATTTATTTTACTTTATTTATTTATAAAGGGACCATGCACAATTTTTAACAAAAAATTTCCATTTCATCTACAGTACCGGATTTAGCCAAAGGCTATTTTTCATCCATAGTCCCCCAGGCTGGTCAAAGCTAACATAGCACCGACAATAATTATGTTCACATACAATACATACATAAACATACGGTCAAGGCCATAAAAGAACATAAATAAACAAGTCAATCAATTTAATTACAACAATCTCAATGGTTACATAATTGATTAAATTTTAAAAAAGCTCAATTTCAGAATTTTAACAACAGTTTAAAAAGACTATGAGCTTTAAACCCTTTTATGTCTTCTCATAGGGCATTTCACTGATTAGTGGCTTTCACTGTAAAAGATGATAGTCTAAATGCAGAACCATGAAAGGGAACCAGACAATTATTGATAGTCTGGTAGTTCACAGCTAAGATGTTCGACTAAAACGATCAGGATAGAGTATTGTTGCATTTATTTAGTATAGCATTTATCCCAGCTAACAAAAATACGTGACTGTTACGTAACTGCAACGTAATCTGGTGACCAAATTTTCCTCGTGGCAACGTAACTAGTCATGGCAACCAGAAAAGTGAAATTCCTGTATTCATTGTCCCGACGTAACTTTGTAACGTTGTCAGTAAGTAACTGCGACGTTGTGGAAACATCATGGATCTACAGTCGCATGTTGGTAACCAGTTGGTCATTTGAGTTGTAATTAATATAATATGGGCAGACAAGCAGTGGTCTAATTTAACTTGTCCTCATTTGCCCAAAAACTATTTTGGAGACTTTTCAACGACATGCGAAAGATACAGACTCGTATTTGGTAATTTCAGTTCATTTATTATAGAACAAATCACAAACAACAGCAAAAACAGTGTGCAAACAGGTTTATAAACATTTAAATAAAGAAGGTTTTATATTAATATAATTAAAATAAAGTAAGATATGTAATGTAAAAAAAATAAAATAATGGTTTTCTATTTTAATATACTTTAAAATATAATTTAATCCTGTGATGCAAAGCTAAATTTTCAGAACCATTAATCCAGTCTTCAGTGTTACATGATATAATATTATACATACAGGAATAAATTATACTACTATATATTCACATAGAAAACAGAAAAATAGAAAACAGCTGTTTTACATTATGAAAAAATTCAATAATATCACTGTTTTTTTTTTTTTGGTTTGTTTTGTTTTTGTCAAATAAATGCAAGCTTGATAAGCAAAAGACTTAAAACAGTAATGTTTCCAAACTTTTGACCAGTACTGTATTATGATTTTATACAAAATAAATAGTAGTTTATAAGATTGACACTGTATTATATCTAGTATTATTGAAGCAAAACAGAGTCCCTAACAGTGCAATTTGTATATGTTAAGTCTTCGATAAAATGTGTTATGAGTTGCAAACCTTTTTTTTCTTTCCTTTCTCTCTCACAAAAACAACACATCAGTTACACCTTTTTAAATTCTTGATTGCATGTGCACAAATCCTATTCTACAAATTACCAAACTCATAGGGTCATATTTTTGTTGATAAACAGTAACATTTTGCCCAATTTTGCACATTTCTTGGTGAATAATTAGTTCCAATAAACTGATCCATTAAAAGTAGAATTTTCTACTTGTAACATCATACAGTATGTCAGGCTTTACAGGGTTAAAAAGGGAAACCCTAGCGAACTCTTTCATATACATTTTTTTGTTCCTGTGTAGGTATATGCAGTGGAGGCCAGCTCAATGGCAGAACACACTGAGGAACTAGTTAGGCAGAATGGCTGTGAGGAAGTTGTGACCGTCTTTCAGGACCGAGCTGAGAATCTCACTCTTCCTGGGAAAGTGGATGTTCTAGTGTCAGAGTGGATGGGCAACTGCCTACTGGTAGGAGAGCAGCTTTGAACTACTGCGTAATTCACTTCAATATTCACAGACAAAAACAAACTGAACATCGGAACACAAACATTATGTCTGTTGAGTGGATAAACAATTATTTTCACTTGAACTGTGATATTAAGTATTCCATAATTGTAATGGTTTAACCACTATCTTTCAGTTTGAGTACATGTTAGAGTCAGTGTTGCTGGCACGTGATCGCTGGCTGAAGGAGGGTGGAATGATGTGGCCATCCTCTGCCTGTCTGACCGTCGTTCCTTGCCAGGCTTTCTCCGACTACAGGCAAAAAATGGAGTTCTGGGAGAAACCCTATGGCCTAGACTTCAGCTACCTACAGTGAGGCCTTTCATATTGATATACAGCTCTTTCTGACGTGTGTTGTGGGTATTTGAAGTGCTTGCATTTTGCAATAGGCGGCAAAATATCAAATATGATATTCAGATGTTCTTTAACTACTGCACATTTTGCTTATAAAAAATAATTACTTTAATTTAGAAAATAAATGTATTTAATAAAACTAGGTAATGTAATAGTTTGTGTAATTATTACACAATTAATCGATAGAGTAATTAAAACTGTTTTTGTAATTGTTTCTTTGAAACAAGGTGGCCCAATTGTTCAGCTAAATACATCAGTAGTGTCACACATTTAGGTACTCTGACCATGTATGTATTGTGTATGTGTATTATAGGTCACTTGCACAGAAAGAATTTCTCTCCAAGCCTAAATTCAGCCATCATCTCCTAACTGGGGACTGCTTGTCCAGCCCAGCTGATGTTATCACTCTTGATATGGTCACAATACAGGTCTCAGACTTAGAGGTAAATGTTAGAATTTAGATAAAATAAAATAAAATAAAAACATTATTTAAAAGGAAACATATGTTATTGCACTGCTTTTCCTCACTTCTGTCCAGGCACTCAAAGGAGAGTTTAATTTCACTGTGGAGAAGTCGGGCATGTTCCATGGTTTCACTGTCTGGTTCAGTGCACATTTTCAGAGTTTAGAAGAGGATGGGCCATCACTGGAGTTAAACACCGGACCGTATTCAGAGTATGATGCATAAACAGAAGAAGGATCAAATACAAATACATGATTGCACAATTGATATTCAGTCCACACTTTCAGATATGAATGCAAGTTCTAATTTTAAATTTACAGTGCACTGGATAATCTGTGTGTAAAACATAAATCTGAAACTTTAAATGTAAAACCTGTAAAACGAAGCGTTAATTTTTCCCAGGATAACTCACTGGAAACAGACTCTTTTCATGTTGGATGCCCCAGTGACAGTCGAGGAAGGGGACATTATCGTGGGGTCCATACGTCTGCAAAGAAATCCAATCTGGAGACGTCACATGTCAGTCACATTTTCTTGGAACATAAACAGCACAGACGTTTCTAAGGTGAGTATCTACATGTATCGTTGCTTGATCTCCTTAAAATCAATCATATTAATGGTTTTCCAGTTGTTTTGCTTCAATGTGCTTTGCTTTATCACCTTACAAGTAGACGTTTACCTTGTGGGCATTAAGAAATCTCAATGTAATACCAACGTGAACATTTTAGCATCATTTCACATTCTGAATATTTTTGCAGGTCCAGACAAAGTGTTTTCCAATGTGGAGGTGACCATAAGGATATTACGTAGTTTTCAGTCAGGCTAAAACGTTGAACTTTTGTGTGGGATCATGCACTTTATCTTACTGCACTCAGTGCATGTGCCAGTAGAATTGTGAAAAAGTGCTCATAAATGTCATGTGGTGCTGCCACTTTGGTCGTAATGTGTATGGTGAGCTGTCTTACTGATGTACAGTGTAGCATGTATTTTGGCAAACAAGCAGTAGCGATTTTATTGTTGCCAAAAATCTGTAACAAATGGTGGGATCAAGTCTAAATTGAAAGAAAAATGTAGAACAAAAAATATCATCTTTATACCATAACTTTTGGTCAAACCTTTTTAATCTTTATATTAACTTACAATACAATAGGGTTGTAACTTTTTGACTTTTAAAAAAAAATATTTTCTGTATCACAAATCTGTTTAAGCAAAAGTTCAATATAAAAGGCCCTTATTCCTCATTAGTAAAAAACAACAACAACCATAGAACTGGTTGCAAGTTCTTCCTTAAAGGCACAATATAACGTTACCTCGGTTCTCTCTAGAAGAGGGAACGAGTATTGCGTATCTTGCCGTGCCTGCAACACGCTCTGGTTCGCTTCGGCGATGAAAAACCAGTGATATCAGCCCATCGAGCTATATTTATAGGGCTAGGCCACGCCCACTTCGGCAGGAAGTTGAGTGGGCGCGAAGTGCCCCATTGGACCGTCACCAAAGGGTCTCTCTCGATAGGTTGCTGCAGTTGCGCAGGACAGCCAATAGGCACACAAGCCGCCTTGCCTACTGAATGTCTGCATGCTGCCGCAAAGCGTTTTACATTAATTCAAAATTAAGGATATTTTTTGGCTTCAATATCTTGGGAAAAAGAGGTTTTCCCCTAGCGCACGATATTACGTAGTACTTGTTCCCTCTTCTAGAACCGAGGTTACGTTTTGTATTGTTCTTTTGGATTTTTAATAAATCTGATGTTTTTAAAGCATATTGAATGGTGTTGTTTCTTGGTTTTGTTTCTTTTGTCTAATTTGTAGTGGGGTAGATGGTAACAAAGGTTCAATATCAGGTTGATTCAAAATATGATATATTTATTCAAAGATCAACAGTCTGTCATTACACTTTAGTCTTTAGAAAACACATTACAGTGTTCAGTTTTCTCCCTGAAAGAGGATGTGAGTTACTATAGAAATTCTCGATGCAGCATGAATAACCTACAGTGGTGTCATTTTTCACAATCACGACAGATAAACAAAATGATACCTTAAACTCACTAGCAGAAAGGCAACGGGATCGTTCTAATATGGCGCCTAAACAAGACCCACAACTCAGATCAGAGAAACTCAACATTCAAAAAAAAAACGACAGTGAAAATTCTGGATTCTGATAGAGGGCCATGAGACTTAGACCTGAGTGCAACAATGGAGGCTCTAGACCCTTCCAGAGCTGAGATATTGAGATTTTTATAATGGCATAAATGCTACGTGGGATGTCATTTTCTCAGCTCTGGAACGGTCTAGAGACTCTATTTTTTGCACTCAGGTCTAAGTCTCATGGCCCTCTATCAGAATCCAGAATTTTGAGAAGATTGGAGAAACTTATTTTTTCACACCGAAAAAAAAACGACAGGGGTACCACTGTCGTTTTTTTTGGTGGGTCGAAATTTTTAGTTTCTCTGATCTTCTTGAAACTCTGGATTCTGATAGAGGGCCATGAGACTTAGACCTGAGTGCAAAAATGGAGGCTCCAGACCCTTCCAGAGCTGAGATATTGAGATATTTATAATTCTACCAGAAAGACTCGGGAGATAAGTTGAAAAGCAGAATACATTTATTGACAGTTCAGCAAGCATAAATTTGCTGAACTGTCAATACATTTGCTCCAGACCTTCAGATATGAGTTCTTTGGCGTAGGCCCAGTCCTTAGCGAGCAAAGCGAGGTTAGCCGAATCTGCATGTTCAGCCTGAGATGAAGGCGGGGGCGTAGCCGACCCCATGGAGGTAAGGAAAGGACCATCCTGGTGGTGGTGATGGGGAGGATGGAGGGGAAGGTACCATCTTGATGGTGGTTGGGGAGGATGGAGCTGAATGGCAGCGTCAGCATCTGCGAACTCAGACAAGTGTAAAGTACACTTGTCTTTTATACTGTGACTGTTAACACCTGATTGGATAGGAATGAGGTAATACATGACGCGCTGATTGAGTCTTCCTGGCAGAAATTAAGCTAAAGCTTTCATTGGCATAAATGCTACGTGGGATCTCAATATCTCAGCTCTGGAAGGGTCTAGAGTATCCATTTTTGCACTCAGGTCTAAGTCTCATGGCCCTCTATCAAAATCCAGAGTTTTGAGAAGATTGGAGAAACGTATTTTTTCGCAACGGAAAAAAAAAAAAAACGACAGGGGTACCACTGTCGTTTTTTTTGGTGGGTCGAAATTTTGAGTTTCTCTGATCTTCTTAAAACTCTGGATTCTGATAGAGGGCCATGAGACTTAGACCTGAGTGCAAAAATGGAGGCTCCAGACCCTTTCATAGCTGAGATATTGAGATTTTTATAGGGGTACCACTGTCGTTTTTTTGGGGGGTCGAAATTTTGAGTTTCTCTGATCTTCTTGAAACTCTGGATTCTGATAGAGGGCCATGAGACTTAGCCCTGAGTGCAAAAATGGAGGCTCTAGACCCTTCCAGAGCTGAGATATTGAGATTTTTATAATGGCATAAATGCTACGTGGGATGTCATTATCTCAGCTCTGGAAGGGTCTAGACCCTTCCAGAGCTGAGATATCGAAACTCAAAATTTCGACCCGAAAAAAAAAAAATGACAGTGGTACCCCTTACGTTTTTTTGGGGGGGCGAAAAATTAAGTTTCCCCAATCTTCTCAAAACTCTGGATTCTGATAGAGGGCAATGAGACTTAGTCCTGAGTGCAAAAATAGAGGCTCTAGACCCTTCCAGAGCTGAGATATCGAAACTCAAAATTTCGACCCGAAAAAAAACCGACAGTGGTACCCCTTACGGTTTTTTTTTTTGGGGGGGGGGGGGGGCGAAAAATTAAGTTTCCCCAATCTTCTCAAAACTCTGGATTCTGATAGAGGGCAATGAGACTTAGTCCTGAGTGCAAAAATGGAGGCTCTAGACCCTTCCAGAGCTGAGATATCGAAACTCAAAATTTCGACCCGAAAAAAAAACGACAGTGGTACCCCTTACATTTTTTTGGGGGGGGGGGGGGGGGGGGGGGGGGGCGAAAAATTAAGTTTCCCCAATCTTCTCAAAACTCTGGATTCTGATAGAGGGCAATGAGACTTAGTCCTGAGTGCAAAAATGGAGGCTCTAGACCCTTCCAGAGCTGAGATATCGAAACTCAAAATTTCGACCCGAAAAAAAAACGACAGTGGTACCCCTTACATTTTTTTTGGGGGGGGGCGAAAAATTAAGTTTCCCCAATCTTCTCAAAACTCTGGATTCTGATAGAGGGCCATGAGACTTAGTCCTGAGTGCAAAAATGGAGGCTCTAGACCCTTCCAGAGCTGAGATATAGAAACTCAAAATTTCGACCCGAAAAAAAAACGACAGTGGTACCCCTTACGTTTTTTTTTTTGGGGGGGGGGGGCAAAAATTAAGTTTCCCCAATCTTCTCAAAACTCTGGATTCTGATAGAGGGCAATGAGACTTAGTCCTGAGTGCAAAAATGGAGGCTCTAGACCCTTCCAGAGCTGAGATATCGAAACTCAAAATTTCGACCCGAAAAAAAAAAACGACAGTGGTACCCCTTACATTTTTTTGGGGGGGGGGGGGCGAAAAATTAAGTTTCCCCAATCTTCTCAAAACTCTGGATTCTGAGAGAGGGCAATGAGACTTAGTCCTGAGTGCAAAAATGGAGGCTCTAGACCCTTCCAGAGCTGAGATATCGAAACTCAAAATTTCGACCCGAAAAAAAAACGACAGTGGTACCCCTTACATTTTTTTTGGGGGGGGGGGGCGAAAAATTAAGTTTCCCCAATCTTCTCAAAACTCTGGATTCTGATAGAGGGCCATGAGACTTAGTCCTGAGTGCAAAAATGGAGGCTCTAGACCCTTCCAGAGCTGAGATATCGAAACTCAAAATTTCGACCCGAAAAAAAAAAAAAACGACAGTGGTACCCCTTACGTTTTTTTTGGGGGGGTGAAAAATTAAGTTTCCTCAATCTTCTCAAAACTCTGGATTCTGATAGAGGGCCATGAGACTTAGTCCTGAGTGCAAAAATTGAGGCTCTAGACCCTTCCAGAGCTGAGATATAGAAACTCAAAATTTCGACCCGAAAATAAACGACAGTGGTACCCCTTACGTTTTTTTTGGGGGGGGGGGGGGGCAAAAATTAAGTTTCCCCAATCTTCTCAAAACTCTGGATTCTGATAGAGGGCAATGAGACTTAGTCCTGAGTGCAAAAATGGAGGCTCTAGACCCTTCCAGAGCTGAGATATCGAAACTCAAAATTTCGACCCGAAAAAAAAAACCGACAGTGGTGCCCCTTACGTTTTTTTGGGGGGGGTGAAAAATTAAGTTTCCTCAATCTTCTCAAAACTCTGGATTCTGATAGAGGGCCATGAGACTTAGTCCTGAGTGCAAAAATTGAGGCTCTAGACCCTTCCAGAGCTGAGATATAGAAACTCAAAATTTCGACCCGAAAATAAACGACAGTGGTACCCCTTACGTTTTTTTTTTTTTGGGGGGGGGGGGGGCGGCGAAAAATTAAGTTTCCCCAATCTTCTCAAAACTCTGGATTCTGATAGAGGGCAATGAGACTTAGTCCTGAGTGCAAAAATGGAGGCTCTAGACCCTTCCAGAGCTGAGATATCGAAACTCAAAATTTCGACCCGAAAAAAAACCGACAGTGGTACCCCTTACATTTTTTTTGGGGGGGGGCGAAAAATTAAGTTTCCCCAATCTTCTCAAAACTCTGGATTCTGATAGAGGGCAATGAGACTTAGTCCTGAGTGCAAAAATGGAGGCTCTAGACCCTTCCAGAGCTGAGATATCGAAACTCAAAATTTCGACCCGAAAAAAAAACGACAGTGGTACCCCTTACGTTTTTTTTGGGGGGGGGGGGCGAAAAATTAAGTTTCCTCCGTCTTCTCAAAACTCTGGATTCTGATAGAGGGCAATGAGACTTAGTCCTGAGTGCAAAAATTGAGGCTCTAGACCCTTCCAGAGCTGAGATATCGAAACTCAAAATTTCGACCCGAAAAAAAAAAACGACAGTCGTACCCCTTACGTTTTTTTTTGGTGGGGCGAAAAATTAAGTTTCCCCAATCTTCTCAAAACTCTGGATTCTGATAGAGGGCCATGAGACTTAGTCCTGAGTGCAAAAATGGAGGCTCTAGACCCTTCCAGAGCTGAGATATTGAGATATTTATAATTCTACCAGAAAGACTCGGGAGATAAGTTGAAAAGCAGAATACATTTATTGACAGTTCAGCAAGCATAAATTTATGAGTTCTTTGGCATAGGCCCTGTCCTTAGCAAGCAAAGCGAGGTTAGCCGAATCTGCATGTTCCGCCTGAGATGAAGGCGGGGGCGTAGCTGACCCCATGAAGGTAAGGAAGGGACCATCCTGGTGGTGGTTGGGGAGGATGGAGGTGAATGGCAGCGTCAGCATCTGCGAACTCAGACAAGTGTAAGTACACTTGTCTTTTTTTTACTGTGACTGTTAACACCTGATTGGATAGGAATGAGGTAATACATGAAGCGCTGATTGAGTCTTCCTGACAGAAATTAAGCTAAAGCTTTCATTGGCATAAATTAAAAAATAATTCTTTTCAGGTTAATATCTGGATGGTACACCTCTAATGAATGTTGATAAGATTAAATATTTGGGGCTTTGGCTTGATTCCCGACTTACTTTCAGACCTCATATCGACTTTATTGTAAAAAATATCAACTGTAGTTTAAGTAAGGGTTAATGCCCGACGAGGTGTCCATTGTCAGGTTTTAATGGACGACGGCGAGGCGTAAACCGGCCGACGCGCAGCGGAGGACGGTTGCCTCCGCCGAAGTCCATTAAAACCTGACAATGGACACCTCGGAGGGCATTAACCCGCTTATACCATGGTCACTTGCCAAATAAAACATTTTTAAAACATT